>NW_007160586.1:0-3636 GCF_000164805.1 Carlito syrichta | reverse complement strand
ACGTGCACCCAGAATTTACACCCCACTCTGGGCCCCGCCACAAAGCCAGCTCCCTTCAGACGACCCAGGACATGGAGTGGGCAGTCTGAGTGGCCCGCTGAGCCCGCCTGAGTGAGTGCCTGGCACAGGGGCATGTCTCTGCTGGGGCAACCACCCCTCCACCCACCTCGTTCCCCAGGGTGGGCCTGCTCATTCCTCCCAGGTGCTGTCTTGAGGAAAGAGAGTTTGTGATTCTCAAACCGTCAGGAGTGTCAGGGCCAGCTGGGTGACTCATGCCTATCTCCTCAGCACTTTGGGAGGCTGAGCCACGAATATGGCCGGGGCCCAGTAGCTGAGACCAAGCTCTACATCATAGCAAGCCCCCACCTCGACCAGAAGCAAAACCTAGAATACCTTGCACGAGGGCAGGCCTCGGCAGGAAGATCACCTTGGGCCCAGAGTTCAAGACCAGGCAGGAAGACCAGGATACCAATGAAATGGAAAGCTTGTGATCACAGCAGTTTGGGAGGCTTAGGCTAAGAGGAAGGATCGAGTTGGGTGATTTAGGAGCAGCCAGGGCTACCTAGTGAGGAAACAAAGAGAAAGAGGGGAAAAGAAAGAAAGAAAGAAAGAAAGAAAGAAAGAAAGAAAGAAAGAAAGAAGAAAGAAGAAAGAAACAAAGAAAAAAGTAACAAAGACAGAAAAAGAATTTCTGAGTCAACAATGAAATTCATTCACCTTCAAGCCTTCTACCCTCAATCCTTCCCCCACAACATCTCCCCCACATATGAGGGTTCCACAAGCTTGGCCCCTTCCAGCCCAACCCAACCCAATGGCTGCCCCCACTTTGGTGCGGGAGTTCCAGAGGCTCTCTGGCCAGGTTCCTGCAAACTCTCCTCTCCGAAGTGAGAAATGTGCCCCAGGTAGGCTGGCCCTCTTACTCGGAAATGAGGACCTTCTGCCAAGAAATGGCAGGCACACATCCCTTACCTGGCGATATTTCTTCCTCCCATGTCCCATTATTTCTGTCTCTAAAGTCAGTCACCCTTTGAACACACCATGCACAGTTGAGAATCTGTGTACAATTCTGATAATTTTGGAGACAGGGTTTGGCTCTGTGACCCAGGCAGGGCCTGGGGACATGACCATCATTCGCCACCAGCCTTGAAATCATGGGTTCTGGTGACCCTCCCTCCTTAGCCTCTGGAGTGTCTGGGACAACAGGTACCATGACACCAGACCCCCTGTTTGGATGGGTGTGGAAATGGGTTATCCCTGCATGGCCAGGCTGGCCTTGAGCTCCTGGGCTACAGTGATCATCCTGATTCAGCCTCCCAGAGCACTGGGATTCCAGGCGTGGAATGCCACACCTGGCCTTCTTGTTCGTTTTAGATGAAGGATCAAAGCCGGGCTTGGGGGCTCAACCTCATCATCCCAGTGCTTTGGAAAACCGAGGCCAGCCAGAGACTCACCCAGGTAACTCGGAGAGAACTCATCTCTACCCTTCATTACAAATGAGCCGGGCGTGTTAGTTTGTGCCAGTTGTTCTGGTTTCTCAGAAGGCCTGTGGGGTAAGGTTCACCAGAATCTGGTGGGCCAATGTTGCACTGGCCGGGTGCAAGCCACTGCCCTCCAGCCTGGGTGAAAGAGTGAGACTCTGACTGCAAAAATAATTTAAAAAATGAAAGAAAAGAAGAGCATCCATTTGTGTATGGAGTCAGGTTCATCTTGAACAGAGATCATAGGGGAAGGAGGCCTCAGCCCTGGGCCTAGAGTTCCCTAAAGTAGGTGGATCAGCAGATAATCGGGCTGTCCAAGATGGGGAAATGCTGGAACCTGGGAGTTCAAGACCAGCATGGATTACATAGCAAGACCTAATGCTCCCCATAATGAAAACACTCAAGTCATGCATGGTGGCACCCATGGTCCCAGCTACACAGGATGTGGTGACCTACAACCCAATGGTCATTATTATTTGCAGTTGGAATCCCGCTCATTCACCCAGGTTGGAGTGCAGGGCATTCTCCCGGCCTCTGCGGACTCCACCTGATGGGCTCTGGTGATCCTCCAGCATCAGCCACCCGAGTGGCTGAAACCACATGGCTGAGCTACCAAGCCTGCCTAACATTTGGATTTATTTTTGAGTGCTGAGATGACATCTTGCCCCATGTCCTTCACAGGTGTCAACCCACAGACTCAAACCATTCACTCTCCTGGGCCTCAGAAGGGATGGGATGCCAGGCTGAGCCCCTGAGCCTGGCCTATGTTTGTGTTAGTGGTGGAGGTTGGTATTATTATTATGAGTCGGATGCCCACTCTGTCACCCAGGCTGGAGCTCAGGGGCCACACTCGGCCACTGTGATCTCCTCCAGCTGGACTCCAGTGATCCTTCCGCTTCGGCCCCCTGAGTGGCCAGAACAACAGGGGTGCGCCACCACCTCAACTTATTTTTGACTTCTTATAGAGAAAAGGTCACGCCAAGGTTCGTGGGTGGCTCTCGAACCTGGGAGCTCAGACCATCCTCTTGCCTTGACCATCGAGAGCACTGGGATGAAAGGTGTGAGCTCCTGCACCCGGCCTCCAAACCCCTCTTGGGGCACCACCGCGAGGCCCGATCCATTCTGATACCTGGTGTAGAAAGCCAGCCTCAGAGACCTTCATGTTGACCAGGTCTGGAAGGCCAAAGACCCCAAGTTGCAGGGCAACTGTGGGCAGCTATCGGCCCTGCTTCTTCTACTCATCTTGTAATGTTCGACCTCGGTATCAGGAGAGTTGGGAGATGCAAAAAAATAGTAGTCCTTTAAAAGATCTATTAGTAGAAACAAGCAATTAGTGAAATAGAAATTTTTCTGTTGAGATATGACCCTCCACTTGACTTTCTCTATCCCAACCCTTTTAGTACTTGAACCTGCAACAATGATTAAAAACTGCAGTTCACACTCTCCTACCCCTGGGAGCCTTGGGTTGAATGTGCATCACGGCTCTCATTAACCCGGTCAGCGGACTATATATGCAAATTATAAACATCATGTTTTGCATCATAATAGACCTATTAGGTTTATTTTTTAAGTTGGTTGCTAATTAGGAGCTTTGAGGAATTTTTTTTCATTTTGCTAATTGTGAAATGTTTCATAGTTGTGTTTGCATAGAGAAAAATGTTGTTGTGATTATTATGAGTGTTTTAATGTCAGGTTCCGCCATTTATGCAAGAAAACATATGGATGACCCTATAATTTGCAATATAAACAAACTGTTTGCTTTTTAGAGTAGATGATTAATATAGAAGGGTTGAAGTAGTAGAAAAAGCTTTGTAATGGTATTTTTTAAAAATAAAATATTGGGAAATAATAAGTTAGACATTAAGTTGTTAAAAATTTAGATGTTAAGGGTTAATAATTAGGGAAAAGACATTGTGAAAAATTACATGCTTTAAACATTCTATTTGTGGATACGTTGTAACAAATTTGAGAGAAGACAGACATTATTTCTTGGTAGTTAGAACAAGGATCAAAACAAAATAAATACATCTGGATTTGAAGGCCAAACTGTAAGTAACTAAAAGTATAAAAAGAACTTGAAAAGAAAAATAAATCGACATCTGTATAACATAACAACAGAGTCAGTGTTCAAGTTTTCGCCTATGCCAACAACGTCTTC
>NW_007160585.1:0-734 GCF_000164805.1 Carlito syrichta | reverse complement strand
TTGGTATTACTATTGCTATCATTATTATTGTCATTTTACTGATGAGATAAATACTGAAATTTGAGGCATAGACTATACTTTTCAGCGGGGACTGTCTACTTTCTATAATGATGAGCAAGACAACTTGAACAAATGCTCTTCTTGAGTACAAGTTAGAGTTAGATGAAATTGAAAAAAAAAATCTTTAACATTTTTGCTGCTAGGGCATTTCCTGATCCAGAGAAAACAGATGAAAACTCAACAGAGCTTTTTGCAGAATCCTAGTGCAAGGGGAACAAAAGTCAAAGTCTATCCAACATAAGATGTCTGATACATCCCCACTCAAAATTAAAAGTAAAAACTCAGCCTTCAGATGAGAGTGAGCCACAAGTAAACCAGCACTCATGCTGACTCAGAGACCATCTTCTCAACCCCTGACTGCTCTTGGGAACGTCAAATTTCCACTTGAATTGAGCTGGTCTTGCACCAATTGTCTCCCATACAACTGGTAGAAGCAAATAAACATTCTCTTTGAAGAAAAGTACCAACATCCTTGGCCTCAAATTATATCTACGACTTAAAATGTATATTTTATGGTTAAAGATAGGGAGGCACACAAATAAATAAGATAGCATGATCCACTATTAGCAGAAAAAATAAGAAATAGTTCACTAGACTTCAAAAGTTAGAATTATCAGACACAGTTTATAAGACAACTATGCTTAATAACTTTGAAGAGGTAAAAACATAAGCAT
>NW_007160584.1:0-389 GCF_000164805.1 Carlito syrichta | reverse complement strand
AAAAATTCACTGAAACCAATCACAGCCTCTCACAACAATGCTAGCTGGTACACCAATGTCCATGGGTTCTTAGAACACTTTCCTAGCAGGGAAAGCCTGTACTAAAAATAATTCTGGGTTTTTTTGGGGGGGGAATCTCCCCTCATACAAAATAATCCCTACCCCCACCCCCACACAAAGAATTACCTAGCCTCAAATGTAAATAGTTTTAAAAGTTTACATTGTTTGCTAATACATTTTCCTGTATTACCTTCTTATCTGTTTACTTTTTGGACTATAAACTGAAAGATGCTTACTGTAAGGGTAACAGCAAGTCATGGGTTCTGTAATAATTCCACACTTTTAATCACAGCTTTATTACCATAGGTTTTCAAAATCTGCTACCCAAA
>NW_007160583.1:0-729 GCF_000164805.1 Carlito syrichta | reverse complement strand
GTCAAGTTATCCCTCTTTACTGATAACATGATCGTATACTTTGAAAATCCAAGAGAATCTGTCAAAAACCTGCTTGCACTGATAAAGGGTGTTGGAAAAGTCTCAGGGTACAAAATAAATGTGCAAAAGACAGTTGCATTCCTATACACCAACAATTAGCAGGCAGAGACCCAAATAAAAAGCAAAATCGCATTTACAATAGCCACACATACACACACACACACACACACACACACACACACACACACACACACACAAAATGATATACCTTGGTACCTTCCTAATCAGAGCAGTGAAAGATCTTTACAATGAGAACTGCAAAACACTGCTCAAAGAAATCCAAGAAGACACAAACAAATGGAAAAATATTCTATGCTCATGGATAGGAAAAATCAATATTGTGAAAATGTCCATCCTAGCAAAGGCAATATACAGATTCAACACAATACCCATCAAGTTACCAATATCATTCCTCTCAGACCTGGAAATGACAATACACAAGTTCATATGGAAATATAAACGACCACGAATAGCCAAAACAATCCTTTGCAAAAGGGACAAAGCAGGAGGTATGACACTTCCAGGCTTCAAACTTTACTATAAGGCTACAGTAATCAAAAATAGCTTGGTATCGGTACAAGAACAGGCATACAGACCAGATGGAACAACGGTAGAGATTCTGGAAGCAAAGTCTCAATTTCTCAAACAACTCATGTTTGTCAAAGCCTC
>NW_007160582.1:0-4119 GCF_000164805.1 Carlito syrichta | reverse complement strand
TTCGTAATTAGAGCAGTGAAAGATCTTTACAATGAGAACTACAAAACACTGCTCAAAGAAATCCAAGAAGACACAAACAAATGGAAAAATATTCTATGCTCATGGAGAGGAAAAATCAATATTGTTAAAATGTCCATCCTACCAAAGGCAATATACAGATTCAACACAATACCCATCAAGTTACCAATATCATTCTTCTCAGACCTGGAAATGACAATACAGAAATTCATATGGAAACATAAACGACCACGAATAGCCAAAACAATCCTTTGCAAAAGGGACAAAGCAGGAGGTATCACACTTCCAGGCTTCAAACTTTACTATAAGGCTACAGTAATCAAAATAGCTTGGTATCGGTACAAGAACAGGCATACAGACCAATGGAACACGGTAGAGATTCTGGAAGCAAAGTCTCAATTTCTCAAACAACTCATGTTTGTCAAAGCCTCCAACAACAACCACTGGGGAGAGGAGAACCTCTTCAGTAAATGGTGCTGGGAAAACTGGCTGATCACATGCAGAAGTTGAAACAGGACCCCTACCTATCACCATACACAAAAATTAACTCTGAATCAGAGACATAAACATAAAACCTCAAACTATACGAATCATTGAAAACACAGGAGACACCATTATGGAAATTGGAACCGGCAACCAATCCTGATCAGAACCCTAAGTGCCCATACCATAAGAAATAAGATAGACAAGTGGGACCTCATCAAACTGACGAGCTTCTGCAAAGCAAAAGAAACCATCAAGAGAGCAGGGAGACAGCCCACAGAATGGGAAAACTTTTTACAAACTGTAGAGCTGACAAGACCTAACATCTAGGATCTACAAGGAGCTCAAAATGTACTGAAAGGAAAAACACAAACAGCCCCATTTAAAAGTGGGCAAAAGACATGAATAGACACTTCTCAAAGGAAGATATACGGGCAGCCAACAGACGCATGAAAAAGTGCTCAGCCTCACTCATCAGAGAAATGCAAAGCGAAACCACACCGAGATACCACCTAACCCCAGTAAGAACGGCCATCATTAATAAAACAAACAACAACAGATGCTGGCGAGAATACGGAGAAAAAGGAACACTTCTGCACTGCTGGTGGGAATGCAAACTAGTTCAACTTCTTTGGAAGACAGTATGACGATATCTGAAAGAACTTGAAATTGACCTTCCACACAACCCAGCAATTCTCCTATTGGGACTATACCCAGAGGAACTCAAATCATTCTAAAAAAAGATACCTGCACACGTACGTTTGTTGCAGCTCTATTTACAATAGCAAAAACATGGAATCAACCATGCTGCCCATTGAAGCTGGACTGGATTTTCAAAAATGTGGTACGTACACACAATGGAGTATTATGCAGCCATAAAGATGGACAAACATATGGACTTCACAGCAACTTGGATGGATTTAGAGTCGGTCGTACTCAGTGATTTATCCAGAAACAAAGAACAGAGTACCATATGTTCTCACTCATAAGCGGACCTTGAACAATTATCATAATACTATAAGAGAGGGATTGGCAGTAGTTGGAAACTGCCAGGGAAGGGGCGTGGGATTGGCAGTCGAGGGAAACTGCTGGGGGAGGGAGGGACACACCTCATCGACAAGGCTACCTGCATAATCAATGTTTGTATACCTAACCCTGAATTGTACCCCACATCTTTAAAATAAAGATTAAAAAATAGTAACAAACCAGAAAGCAAATGAGGATGAACTGAAATAAAGAGGATTCACACACTCCAGAAAAAGAAATTGAGGTGAGGGTGCCGAGAGCAGCAAATGAAATAGATTATAGGCATGTATGGAAATTTAGCTCTTCATGAGACTTTGAATTCCAGTTATAAAATTCAGTTGTACTAAGCAAACCATATTTAAGAAACAAGATACTCCAACTAGACGTTACAAGGAGAGATACAGTAGAGCACCAAGTACAATATCATCAACATCTGTCTCAAAAAACGCAGAGCAAAAAGAGAAATAACGGCTCTAAACAGATCAGTCTAAGTAAGTGACTTGGAATGAAAAATTAATTAATTTTTTGGCTAATCTTTCCCTCTCATTATCTAGACAAAGTCCTATGGCCCTGGGAGACCTGCTGATTTCTCTAAGGCTTGCAAGGGTAGAATGTTGAATTCCTTTTGAATCTGGAATTTAACCATATAAATTGTAGAAATAAGAGATTTTAAGACTCCTTTAAAATACATATCTCACTCCGTGTTCTCTTTTAGAGTTAACCCATCATTGTTTGAAAACATTATAAAATGAATTTATTAGAAAAGATAAAGGTGTGTATCTAGATAATAATCAGGATAAGACCACCTAATGTTTATCTTCAATATCTAAGATTTTGAGGATTTTGAAACATGGTAACTGCACAGAACCAGAAAATTCAGGAAGCCCAGTCTACCACAGGTTAGTTCAACACAAGGTTAATCAATCTTTGCACTACTAACATTTTGGACAGGATGATTCTGTCCAATGCAGGGCAGTTAGCAGCATCCCTGGCGTCTACCTACTAAATGCCGGTATCACCTCCAGTCACGACATAAAAATGTTTCTTGACATTGCCAAATGTCACCTGGGGGACAAAAGTGCCTTCGGTTGAAAAACATTGGTTTTAGCATCATAACTACAACAAGACAAATATAACCACCAGCTATCTGACTTCACTGTGGAGTCAAGTGTGAATAAACCAGAGTGATATTTTTTATTTTAATCCGACTTACATTACGGTTAAACTAAGTTAATTACACTAGTTTTGTCTAGGATGGAGCTGTTCAACACAGCGGCCACAGGCCACTTACAGCCACTGAGCCTTGAGATATGGCTACTCCAAAGTGAGAAATGCGGCAACTGTCAAACATGCACAGCGTTTTGAAGACTTGGTATGACGAAAATAATGTAAAATAGCTCATTAATACCTGTTACATTAATTGAGCTATTTGGGGTATACTTACTAGGCGTAATATAATAGTAAAGTTAATTTCATCTGCTCTTTCACTTTGTTTAATGTAGTTCTAGAAACTTTTATTTACTTATTTATTTATTATTTTAGAGGCAGGGTCTTGCTAACTTGCCCAGGTGGGTCTTAAACTCTGGGGCTTAAGCAATCCTCCTGCCCCAGCCTCCAAAGTTGCTGGGATTACAGGTGTGAACCACCATGCCCGAAAATTTTAAATCACATACGTGGTTTGCCTTATAATTCCATTGGGCGGCACTCGTCTAGAAAGTTGAAATGATTTAGTACTGCTCTTTAATGAAATAAATTCTTAAGTCTCTCAAGCCAAAAAAGACCGGAAAACACAGCCTTGAGAAATTAGCTCACTTTTGAGCATCATAACTCTTTATCATGCCTAAGTGGTTTTTCTGCTTCTTTAAACCAATTACTTCTATTCCAATGCTTTATCCTCAGTGTTTCAGTTGGTTCCCTTCTGATTGCTGATTTATCTTCCCACTGCTCCTTGTCATGCTCCTGCACATCTGTTTCTTTCACACACTCGGAAACTCTCCTAGTGGGAGGTTGAGCTGCTGCAGCGTCCATCATACTTAGAAAGTCATAAGCTGGAAGAGGAGGTTTCCACTCCTGAGCAGGTAAAATTGCTGGAAGATACAATCAAGGACTCAAGATGAACACCTATGAAGTCATCACAAGGAAGACACTAGAAATTACTTTATTCTGAAAAAATACATTTGTAGAAGTGAGGGCTTTCTTGGCTTTACTTCTCTAAGCATAACTGGGTTTCTTACTGTCATTGTTAATAAGAAAACTTGACATGTGTCATTACCAGTCATTTTCATTTTTTAAATTACATTTACAAGCTATTGTTTTCTTTTAAAAAAAGATAAGCATTAATAGGGAAAAAAGGTCCAACAGTCTTACTGCCAGTTAACCCTTGCAGAGGCTTAAAAAAATAGAAATGTGTAATAAGATCATACACAGACAAGTACAAGTTTAAATGAAAAAGTCTCCTGTTTCTCTCCCTACTCCGGTCTCGACCACCAAAAACATTAGCTATTTCCTAAGAATAATTTAAGAAAAAGTGCTGGGGGCACACCTCATCAACATGGGTACCTGCACAATGCATATTTGTATACCTAACCCTTA
>NW_007160581.1:0-557 GCF_000164805.1 Carlito syrichta | reverse complement strand
AATGCTAGGTTAGCCCTAGAATAAAAGCTCTTTTATTTCCGTCCTAACAGAGTTTAGAAAAAGTCTCCATAAGAAAATGCTGATACACAAGCTCAGTCAGCCCACTCACTCACCAGTGTGTACACAAAATTTTCCATACACTCACTTTCTCACACAGGGACTCGCACAGTCCAATGGCCCGACCGCCATCTTTCTGACCAATCTTCATACTAGGAAACTTTTTTTTTTTTTTTTTTTTTTTTTACCTCAAGAAAATTTTATTCACTATGACGTTTTACAAAACAATTAAACTGAAAAAAAAAACAAATCTCCGACTATTCTTTTTTTTTTTTTTTTCATTAATCAGTATTTTTTATTATGGTTTTGGGGGGTACAGTTAAGGGTTAGGTGTACAATGACGTTTCATTCAGGCACCCTGTAAATAAAAAGTGTTTTCCCATCCCCCCGACAGATATTTGCTACTGTTAATCCCATTCCCCCTCCCCCCCATAGTTTCCCAGTACCATCCGTCATTTTCTCATAGTATTGCATTGGATGTTCAAGGCCCATTATATGAG
>NW_007160580.1:0-1213 GCF_000164805.1 Carlito syrichta | reverse complement strand
ATAGAGGACCGTGAAACAACCTGCCTGGCATCTCTATCCTCAAAAAAGCTTTATTACAACCTCTACAAACTACAACCTAAGACACTAAGGAACATGCCGACACTGTTGATGTTGTTTATAGCAGAAGGCATAATATGAAGACTGCACTACAGTGCTCATTAATAAACAAACCCAGAGATACCTACCTAACTTGCAATATCAATAAATCTGCAGGAAAAGTCTTTCCTTTCAGAAGTTACTCAATAAAATTGCAAAAAGCAACAGTTATAACAAATGTGCAGATATAAATGTAAGCATGTAAGAAATGTGAAATAGCAAGGCAACATGATACTTTCATTGAATTCTTCTATAACAGACCTGAAAGAAAAGAAAATTTGTGAAATTCCTGAAAAAGAATTCAAAATAAATATAATCAAAGAAGTTCAGTGTGATACAAGAAAGCATATATAAAAATACAAAGAAATAAGAAAATTAATGTATAATATGAATGAGAAATTTAACAGATGTCGATTTTTTTAAAGACCAAATAGAGACACTGGAACTGAAGACTTTAATGAATGAAACAAGCAAATAAACAAATAACAACAAAAACACAGTTGAGAGCTTTAGCAATACACCAGATCAAACAGAAGAAAAAATGGACTGATCCCCAGGTGTTGGGGCATATATTTGCAAGTATTATATCTTCATGCTGTATTGATCTCTTTATCGTTATATAATGATCTTCTTTGTCTCCTTTTTAGGTTTTTGAATTAAATTCTATTTTGTCTGATCCAAGTATAGCTATACTGCTCATTTTTGTTTTCTATTGTGTGAAATGTATGTTTTCTAATCTTTTATTTTTAAAGTGTCTCTTTACAGGTGAAGTGAGTTTCATGTAGGATCTTACGGTCAAGTTTTTTTATTATCATTGTTGTTGTTATATTATTATTATTATCCATTTCACTAGCCGATATATTTTGACTGGGAAATTTAAATCACTTGCATTCAAAATCATTAGAGATAGATGTGAATCTGCCCCTATCATTTTGTTAATAGTTTTCTGATTGCTTTCTTTTGTGCCATTCTTCCTCTCTTATTGCATATATTTGCAATTTGTGTGACTTTCTGTAATAATCTTTTTTATTTCTTTTTTCTTTCTCATTTGAGTGTCTACTTTCCCAGTGAGTTTTATATTTTAGTAAGTTTCATGATGGCAAATATAAACCTTTTG
>NW_007160579.1:0-1018 GCF_000164805.1 Carlito syrichta | reverse complement strand
GGCTCAAGCAATCTTCCTGTCTTGGCCTCCCAAAGTGCTGGGATTACAGGTGTGAGCCACTACACCTGGCCCATTTTTTAATTTTCAAGATGCATTTTTAATAAGGTTTGGAGAGAAAAGGTATTTAGAAGATTATAAAATATTTTTCTTCAATTTATCTCTCAAATCTCAGTTTTCTTATACCCTATTAATTTTATGCTTTTATTTATTTTTTTAACCTTTTGAGTCAGGATCTCATTCTGTTGCCCAGACTGGAGTGCAGTGGTATGATCACAGCTTACCACAGTGTCCAACTCCTGGGCTCAAGTGATCCTTCCACTTCAGCCTCCCAAGTAGCTGGGACTATAGGCATGTGCCACCATACCTGACTTATTTTATTTTTATTTTTGTAGAGATGAAATCTCACTATGTTGCCCAGGTCTCAAATTCCTGGGCTCAGGTGATCCTCCCATCTTAGCCTCCCAAAGTGCCGTCACTCCCAGCTGAAGAGATCATATATAAAAACACCCCAGGAATACACTAACAAACTTTTTGTAAATAAAATAATGGAATGTGATATAAGTTCTTTGAAAACTCTCTTCTTGCAATCTCAAATCCCTGAAAAGATGTTTTTCAGTTACAGATGAAGTGCATACTCTAACCACTGTTCTGGGGCCTTCTGTGGGCTGTCTGCCCACCACCTGTATCTTCCCCATCTAGCTCGTTGGCAGAGTGCTTCCATATTGATCTTCCTAAATTCTTCTTGTCACATCTACGCTGAAAATTTTGGAACATCGAAATTGCCAGTGCCTAAGGTCAAAATTTCTTATCGCCGAAGTGAACGCTCTTCACAAATTGGTGTCCACCTGCATCCCAGGCCCATTCCTACAGTTTCCCTGTATACGTTATCCAGATTAAGCTCACAGTCAGTTTATTATTTCTGGCCCTTGTTTAAAGTGTTCTTTTCGCCTATAGCGCTTCTACTATTTTCTTTACCTATTGGAATGCCAGCTGAAGTGCCCATGGATGGCCATTATAA
>NW_007160578.1:0-798 GCF_000164805.1 Carlito syrichta | reverse complement strand
GACCCTGCAGCCCTGCCCCCATGCAGGGAGCACCCTTCAGCAGCACTCCCAGGACCCTTCCAGCTTCCACTGGCTGGGAGAGTGAGAAATGGCCTCCTTTCCAGCCTCCAGTGTTAACGAGGTTCCCTGTCCTGATGCAGTTAATCACATCAACTAAAAGTGGTTCTACACTGGCTTTGCCTGTTGGGCCCAGGCTCAGTGTCTACACTCGGAAGATGAGAAGACCAGCAGTCAGTCAGGTCAGGAGATAATTAAAATATATATGTTTACTTATAAAAATTTACCTTCCACCTATTTTTAAAAATTTGTATATATACATATATATTAATTTAGACATAGTGAAATGTTCAATTATTATTATTTTTTTTCTTTTGAGTTGAGGTTTTAACTCTGTTGCCCAGGCTGGAGTGCAGGGGCATAATCATAGCTCACCACGAACCTTGACCTCCTGGGCTCAGGAGATCCTTCTGACTCAGCCTCCTGAGTAACTAGGACTATAAATGTGTGTCACCATGCCTGCTAATTTAATTTTTATTTTTTATTTGTAGAGACAAGTTGTCACTATGTTGTCTAGGCTTGTCTCGAACTCCTAAGCTCAAGCCATCCTCCTACCTTGGCCTCCCAAAATGTTGGAATGACAGGCATAAGCCATCGTGCCTGGCCAGAAATGCCCAATTCTTAACAAATGGTGTGATAAGCTTTAACAGATGTATCCACTCAGATGCACCAAACCACCAAGACAGATTCCCATTACCCAGAAAGTGTCCCTGGACCTGTTCCCACTGTCTCTGCCCTCTG
>NW_007160577.1:0-628 GCF_000164805.1 Carlito syrichta | reverse complement strand
ACCTGTCCCAGGGAAGTGCCTGGCATAGGGGCGTGTCTCCCCTAGGACACCAGACTTCCAACTGCCTCCGTCCCCGGGGGGAACTGCTTGCTCCTCCCATGGGCTGCTTTACGGAAAGGAAGTGCATGACTCTCAAACTGTCAGGGGGGCATGACTGGGCAACTCACGCCTGTCTCTTCAGAACTCAGGGAGGCCGAGATGGGAAGATAGCAGGAGCCCGGTAGCTCAAGATCAGGTTGAACACCATAGCAAGTCACCACCTTGACCACAAGAAAACCCAGAAAACCTTGGGTGAGGGCAGGCTGCAGCAGGAGGATCGCCCCTGTCCTGAGTCAAGATCAGGCAGGAGACCAGGATATCAAACAAATGGAAGGCCTGTGATTGCATCAGTTTGTGAGGATCAGGCTGAGAGGATGACCTGAATTTGGCAATTTGAGATCACCCTGGACAAGTTGGTGAGGAGCAAAAAGAAAGAAAGAAAGAAAGAAAGAAAGAAAGAAAGAAAGAAAGAAAGAAAGAAAGAAAGAAAGAAAATTAATAAAGAAAGGAAGGAAGGAAAGAGGGATGGAAGGAAGGGAGAAAGAAAAGAAAGAAAGGAAGAAAAAAGGAAATCCATTATCCTGCAAAC
>NW_007160576.1:0-697 GCF_000164805.1 Carlito syrichta | reverse complement strand
GAGAGAGAGAAAGAAAGAGACTGGACTCTGGTCTAGTGCAGAAGCGATGTATGTTATTGGGAATTACAACGGGTTTTTTATACACAAAGTGAGATGTGGGAGGGGCATCCCCCACCCACTAGAAACCTTAATCCATGAAAACTTAATCAATGATTACCTTTAAACCCTTTTCATATGATAATCTTAAAATTCCATAACAAAGGATAACCTAATCCGTGACTGACATATTCTATAAAACTTTTTCATCCTAAGATGATTGATTTATGCCAAGTTAAGCAATTCTATAGAAGCTTAAGTATTTACCTTACAAACAAAAGTGGCCCATGCCAGAATGTTTGGAATGTGGCCCAGTCCAAAGTTCACAGTGGGCTACCTGCATTCTTTCAACAAAATGGCTGTCTTCTAAAACTATATTCTACAATTTACACCTTCAATAAATCCTAACATCATGACCCAGAAGCCTGTGGCCAATACTAAGGCTCTTAGATGTGACACAAGCTTGAATTATAAGTTGTTTGAAAGCCAAAACTGCAACTTGCTGAAGAATGGGAGCAATGAGCTTCTAAAGTTAGCTTGTGTTTGTCCCGTTCTCAGAGTTTTTATGTTTTGAGCTCACAGGAGCTTAATCTGGTTAGTGCTGAGTAGAAAGGGGGAGAAAATGGGGTCAATAGCTCCTGAACGCATCCTAGTGGTCTCG
>NW_007160575.1:0-758 GCF_000164805.1 Carlito syrichta | reverse complement strand
GAGCAGCCTGGTCAACCTAGTGAGGAAAGGAAAGAAAGAAAGAAAGAAAGAAAGAAAGAAAGAAAGAAAGAAAGAAAGAAAGAAAGAAAGAGAGAAAGAAAGAAAGAAAGAAAGAAAGAATGAAATTCATTCTCCTGCAGTCATTCTCACCCGAGTTTTCCCCCCACCCCTCCAACATGTTTGGGTGTCCTAGACTCAGTGCCTTCCAGCCATACCCCCCCACAATGACTGCCATCACTTTGGTATGGGTGTTTCCGAGGCTCCTTGACTGAGTTCCTGCCGGCACTCCTTTCTGAGTGGAGAAATGTGCTGCAGGCAGGCCAATCCTCTGACTTGACAATGAGGACCTTCCGCCCTGAAAGGACAGGGACACATCCCTCACCCCAGGACATTTCTTCACCCCAATCATATTTTTCCTGGCTCTAAAGCCAGTCGCCCTGTGAATACACCACTCAATGTTGAGTATCTGTGTACGATTCTGATGTTTTTGGAAACAGGGTCTCACCCTGTGGCCCAGGCTGGGGCCCAGGGACATGATCATCATTCACCGCAATCTCAAAATCAAGGACTCTGGTGATCCTCCCATGTATGTCACTAGAATGGCTAGGATGACGGGAACCTTGACTCCAGACCACCTGTTTGGGTGGGGGCAGAGACAGGGTCTCCCTGCATGCCCCAGGCTGGCCTTAGGATTCTGGGCTCCAACCATCCTTCTGCTGCAGTCTCCCAGAGTGCTGGGATTCCAGTCATGGTCTGCG
>NW_007160574.1:0-660 GCF_000164805.1 Carlito syrichta | reverse complement strand
CACCCCAGGACATTTCTTCACCCCAATCACATTTTTCCTGGCTCTAAAGCCAGTCGCCCTGTGAACACACCACTCAATGTTGAGTATCTGTGTACGATTCCGATGTTTTTGGAAACAGGGTCTCACCCTGTGGCCCAGGTTGGGGCCCAGGGACATGATCATCATTCACTGCAATCTCAAAATCATGGACTCTGGTGATCCTCCCATGTATGTCACTAGAATGGCTAGGACGACGGGAACCTTGACCCCAGACCACCTGTTTGGGTGGGGGCAGAGACAGGGTCTCCCTGCATGCCCCAGGCTGGCCTTGGGATTCTGGGATCCAACCATCCTTCTGCTGCAGTCCCCCAGAGTGCTGGGATTCCAGTCATGGTCTGCCACACCAGGTCTTCTGGTTCTTTTTGATGAAGAATGAAGGCCGGGCTTGGGGACTCAGTCTCGTCATTCCAGTGCCTTCGGAGTGCAAGGTCAACTCCTGGCACAAGCCCGTGGGCCAAATCACCCCCGGCCAACCCTCCATCCCAAATAAGCTGGGCATGGTGGCACATGCCTGTCATTCCGACTCCTTGGAAGGCTGGGGAAAGCCTCGCCAAAGCCCAGCCTGTTGAGACACCAGTGGCTGGGAGCGAGTCCCCTTCCTCCAGCCTAGGCAATGGAGTG
>NW_007160573.1:0-765 GCF_000164805.1 Carlito syrichta | reverse complement strand
TTCACTCCAATCACAATTTTTCCTGGCTCTAAAGCCAGTCGCCCTGTGAACACACCACTCAATGTTGAGTATCTGTGTACGATTCTGATGTTTTTGGAAACAGGGTCTCACCCTGTGGCCCAGGCTGGGGCCCGGGGACATGATCATCATTTACCACAATCTCAAAATCATGGACTCTGGTGATCCTCCCATGTATGTCACTAGAATGGCTAGGACGACGGGAACCTTGACCCCAAGACCACCTGTTTGGGTGGGGGCAGAGACAGGGTCTCCCTGCATGCCCCAGGCTGGCCTTGGGATTCTGGGCTTCAACCATCCTTCTGCTGCAGTCTCCCAGAGTGCTGGGATTCCAGTCATGGTCTGCCACACCAGGTCTTCTGGTTCTTTTTGATGAAGAATGAAGGCCGGGCTTGGGGACTCAGTCTCGTCATTCCAGTGCCTTCGGAGTGCAAGGTCAACTGCTGGCACAAGCCTATGGGCCAAATCACCCCGGCCAACCCTCCATCCCAAATAAGCTGGGCATGGTGGCACATGCCTGTCATTCCGACTCCTTGGAAGACTGGGGAAAGCCTCGCCAAAGCCCAGCCTGTTGAGACACCAGTGGCTCGGAGCGAGTCCCCTTCCTCCAGCCTAGGCAATGGAGTGAGACTCCAACTCAAAGAAAAAAAGGAAAAAAAGAAGGGCATCCATTTGTGTATGGAGCTGGGATCATTGTGAGTAGAGAGAGATCATTTGGGAAGGAGGCCCCTGCCTTGGGACTAGAGT
>NW_007160572.1:0-689 GCF_000164805.1 Carlito syrichta | reverse complement strand
CCAGACTGGGGCCCGGGGACATGATCATCATTCACCGCAATCTCAAAATCATGGACTCTGGTGATCCTCCCATGTATGTCACTAGAATGGCTAGGACGACGGGAACCTTGACCCCAGACAACCTGTTTGGGTGGGGGCAGAGACAGGGTCTCCCTGCATGCTCCAGGCTGGCCTTGGGATTCTGGGCTCCAACCATCCTTCTGCTGAAGTCTCCCAGAGTGCTGGGATTCCAGTCATGGTCGGCCACACCAGGTCTTCTTGTTCTTTTTGATGAAGAATGAAGGCCGGGCTTGGGGACTCAGTCTCGTCATTCCAGTGCCTTTGGAGTGCAAGGTCAACTGCTGGCACAAGCCCATGGGCCAAATCACCCCCGGCCAACCCTCCATCCCAAATAAGCTGGGCATGATGGCACATGCCTGTCATTCCGACTCCTTGGAAGGCTGGGGAAAGCCTCGCCAAAGCCCAGCCTGTTGAGACACCAGTGGCCTGGAGCGAGTCCCCTTCCTCCAGCCTAGGCAATGGAGTGAGACTCCAACTCAAAGAAAAAAAGGAAAAAAAGAAGGGCATCCATTTGTGTATGGAGTTGGGATCATTGTGAGCAGAGAGAGATCATTTGGGAAGGAGGCCCCTGCCTTGGGACTAGAGTTCCTGAAAGATGATAGATAAGCAGAAAATCAGGCTGTGGCTTT
>NW_007160571.1:0-738 GCF_000164805.1 Carlito syrichta | reverse complement strand
TGGTGATCCTCCAATGTATGTCACTAGAATGGGTAGGACGACGGGAACCTTGACCCCAGACCACCTGTTTGGGTGGGGGCAGAGACAGGGTCTCCCTGCATGCCCCAGGCTGGCCTTGGGATTCTGGGACCCAACTATCCTTCTGCTGCAGTCCCCCAGAGTGCTGGGATTCCATTCATGGTCTGCCACACCAGGTCTTCTGGTTCTTTTTGATGAAGAATGAAGGCCGGGCTTGGGGACTCAGTCTCGTCATTCCAGTGCCTTCGGAGTGCAAGGTCAACTGCTGGCACAAGCCCATGGGCCAAATCACTCCCGGCCAACCCTCCATCCCAAATAAGCTGGTCATGGTGGCACATGCTTGTCATTCCGACTCCTTGGAAGGCTGGGGAAAGCCTCGCCAAAGCCCAGCCTGTTGAGACACCAGTGGCCGGGAGCGAGTCCCCTTCCTCCAGCCTAGGCAATGGAGTGAGACTCCAACTCAAAGAAAAAAGGGAAAAAAAGAAGGGCATCCATTTGTGTATGGAGTTGGGATCATTGTGAGCAGAGAGAGATCATTTGGGAAGGAGGCCCCTGCCTTGGGACTAGAGTTCCTGAAAGATGATAGATAAGCAGAAAATCAGGCTGTGGCTTTTGGAGGCTGAAGTGGGAGAGCCCAAGAGTTCGAGGCCAGCCTGCACCATGTAGCAGACCTCGTCACTCACCGGAAAGCAAACACTGTAGTCATGTGTGGTGGTGCCC
>NW_007160570.1:0-702 GCF_000164805.1 Carlito syrichta | reverse complement strand
GGGACAGCCTCGCCAAAGCCCAGCCTGTTGAGACACCAGTGGCCGGGGAGCGAGTCCCCTTCCTCCAGCCTAGGCAACGGAGTGAGACTCCAACTCAAAGAAAAAAAGGAAAAAAAGAAGGGCATCCATTTGTGTATGGAGTTGGGATCATTGTGAGCAGACAGAGATCATTTGGGAAGGAGGTCCCTGCCTTGGGACTAGAGTTCCTGAAAGACGATAGATAAGCAGAAAATCAGGCTGTGGCTTTTGGAGGCTGAAGTGGGAGAACCCAAGGGTTCGAGACCAGCCTGGACCATGTAGCAAGACCTCGTCACTCACCGGAAAGCAAACACTGGAGTCATGTGTGGTGGTGCCCGTGGTCCCGGCTACCCGGGATGTGGTGGACTCCGTCATGTGGTGATCTATGGGGGGCAAGCCCCCGCAGAGAGATTTAGGGGGTCCTTTGGAAGATGGGGCAGTTTCGGCGATTATTTTGGAAAGATAAAAAGAAAGAGAAGAGGGGAGAAAGAAAGAGACTGGACTCCTGCTCAAGTGACCAGAAGTCGTTTAATGGGTGTAATCTTAGGGTTTTATCCCCAAACTCTGCAAATTCATCATCACAGGAAACAAAGGTAGCATGTGCCTTTCACATGAACAGGTCCAGGTGCACAAAGGATACCCCCACTCTCAAACAAATGTTCTTTTATATGTAAGGAAGGACAT
>NW_007160569.1:0-998 GCF_000164805.1 Carlito syrichta | reverse complement strand
CAACAGTGACCCTCTGTTTCGCTCCCACTGACAGTTCGTGCGACTTGAGGCCAAGCACTTTGGCTCATGGCCGTCATCCCTGCATCCCAGTAGGCTGAGGTGGGAGGCTGCCTGAACCCAAGAGTCAGAGACCAGCCTGGACAACCTGGTCAGACCCTGTCTCAGAGAGAGGTACCCAAAATGAGTCATGTGTGGTAGACCCAGAGTCCTGGCAGCTCAGTGCCTGAGGCAGGAGGAGCACCTTAACCCCACAGGTTGAGGCCCTAGGAACCAGGATCATGCCTCTGTGCCCAACCCAGCTGACGGAGACTCTAGTAACAAAAAAGATGCCTCCACAATGTGCATCCACGTCTTCCCAGGGAAAGGTCCACTTGGGGTGGGGACAATGGAGTGAATGAGAGAGGAAGGGCCCTTCCCCCACCCGAAGTTGGGAGACAGGGTGACCGGAAGTTGGGCTGGCCGTGGCATTGCCTGACCGTCTTGATCAATGTGTGCATGACAGCTGCCCTAGCTCAGGCCCATCTGTTCCATGAGCTCACACACATCTTTGCTGTGGGGTACGAGTGTGGAGGGTGGAGGCAGGCCTTCTGGGGTGCATGGCTGAATGGGCAGGACGGACTTATCTGGTGTCCAAATTTGAAACCTCCCATGAACTTCAGGCCAGAAAGTGCCTTTTCCTCCCCCATCTCTGAGGGTGACTCCTCACGCTGGGTGTCAGGGGTGGTGGTGGTGATGATTATTATTTAGAGTCAGAATCCTGCTGTGTTGCCCAGACAGGAGCACAGGGGCATGCTCATGGACACCCCAAACTCCAACTCCTGAGCTCAGGCAATACTACTGCCTCGTCCCCTCAAGTGTCTGGTACCACAGGCCTGTGCCACCAAACCTGGCTAATATTTGGATTTATTTTTGAAGGCCAAGATTAGGTCTCATCACCTATCCTGGGATGGTATGGAACCGGCAGACTCAGGCCATCCACTCTCCAGGATCTCCGAAGG
>NW_007160568.1:0-730 GCF_000164805.1 Carlito syrichta | reverse complement strand
TGAGGGTGAGTCCTCACACTGAGTGGCAGGGGTGGTGGTGGTAGTGATGGTGGTGATTATTACTTTTTGGAGTCAGAATTCCTCTATGTCACCCAGGCCAGAGAATAGGGGCCTGCTCTCGGCCACTATGGCCTCCACCGGGTGGGATCCAGTTATCCTCCTGCCATGGTCTCCCAAGTGGCCAGAACGAAAGGGGTGTGCCACCACAATGGTTCATTTTATAGGCTTCTTGTAGAGATGAGGTCTCGCCAAGGTGCCCAGGCTGGTCTCGTACCAGGGGGCTCAGGCCATCCTCTCACCTCAGGCTCCCAGAGCACCAAGATGACAGGCGTGAACCCCTGCACCCAGCCTGCACACTTCTTTTGGGGCCCCACTGTGAGACCCTTTCCTTCTGATGACCTGGGTTTCTGGGGAGGGTGGCCAGAGTCGCCCACCCATTCCTCCCCAGGTGTATCACCTGGCACAGGGTCATGTCTCTGCTGGGGCACCCACACCTCCACCCACCTTGTTCCCCAGGGTGGACCCCTTGCTTTGACCAGGAGCCTCCTTGGGGAAAGTGATGGCTTGACTGTCAAAACTTCTGGTGAGCGGGGACGGCTGGGCGACTCACACCTGTCTCCTCGGCACTCAGGGTGGCCGAGACTGGAAGAAGGCTGGAGCCTGGGAGTTCGAGACCAGGCTGGACTCCTTTGAAAGCCCCTACCTTGCCCCCAAGTAAAACCCTAACAAC
>NW_007160567.1:0-689 GCF_000164805.1 Carlito syrichta | reverse complement strand
ATGACACAAGCTAACTTTAGAAGCTCATTGCTCCCATTCTTCCTCAAACTTCAGTTTTGGCTTTCACACAACTTATAATTCAAACTTGTGTCACATCTAAGAGCCTTAGTATTGGTCACAGGTTTCTGGGTCATGATCTTAGGATTTATTGAAGGAGTAAATTGTAGAATATAGTTTTAGAAGACAGCCATTTTGTTGAAAGAATGTGGCTGAGTTACTTGCAGGTAGCCCACTGTGATCTTTGGACTGAATCAAATTTCAATTCTGGGGTGGGCCACTTTCGTTTGTAAAGTAAATACTTAAGATTCTATAGAATTGTTTAACTTGGTATAAATCAATTAGCTTAGGATGAAAAAAGTTTACAGAATATGTCAGTCACGGATTAGGTTATACATTGTTATGGGATTTTAAGATTATCATATAAAAATGGTTTAAAGACAATCATTCATTAAGTTTTCATGGATTAAGGTTTCTAGTGGGTGGGGGACGCCCCTCCCACATCTGACTTTGTGTATAAAAGACCCGTTGTAATTCCCAATAACACACATCACTTCTGAGACCAGAGTCCAGTCTCTTTCTTTCTCTCTCTCTCTCTTTTCTTCCCCCCAATCGCCAATGCTGTCTCCACCTTTGGGGTACCCTGAAACCGGCTGGAGCTGGTCCCTGGCAAGAAACACACAAACAAACAA
>NW_007160566.1:0-632 GCF_000164805.1 Carlito syrichta | reverse complement strand
TCAAACTTGTGTCACATCTAAGAGCATTAGTATTGGTCACAGGTTTCTGGGTCATGACCTTAGGATTTATTGAAGGAGTAAATTGTAGAATATAGTTTTAGAAGACAGGCATTTTGTTGAAAGAATGTGGCTGAGTGACTTGCAGGTAGCCCACTGTGATCTTTGGACTGGACCAAATTCCAATTCTGGGATGGGCCACTTTCGTTTGTAAAGTAAATACTTAAGATTCTATAGAATTGTTTAACTTGGTATAAATCAATTAGCTTAGGATGAAAAAAGTTTACAGAATATGTCAGTCACGGATTAGATTATACATTGTTATGGGATTTTAAGATTATCATATAAAAAGGGTTTAAAGACAATCATTCATTAAGTTTTCACGGATTAAGGTTTCTAGTGGGTGGGGGACGCCCCTCCCACATCTGACTTTGTGTATAAAAGACCTGTTGTAATTCCCAATAACACACATCACTTCTGCACTAGACCAGAGTCCAGTCTCTTTCTTTCTCTCTCTCTCTCTCTTTTCTTGCCCCCAATCGCCAATGCTGTCTCCACCTTTGGGGTACCCTGAAACCGGCTGGAGCTGGTCCCTGGCAAGAAACAAACAAACAAACAAACAAACAAAGAAGAAA
>NW_007160565.1:0-505 GCF_000164805.1 Carlito syrichta | reverse complement strand
GCTCAGGTGATCCTTCTGCCTCGGGTCCCCGAGTGGCAGGAACCACAGACCTGCGCCACCACGAGAGGCTAATCTTTGTATTTATTTTTGATGGCTGAGACGAGTTCTCGGGCTGTGTCCCAGGCTGGTGTCTAACCCGCAGGCTTGAGCTGTCGAACCCCTGGGTTTCTGAAGGGCCAGGATGCCAGGCTGAGCCGGTGAGCAAGGCTTGTGCTTGTGGTGGTGGTGGTTGGTATTATTCTCAGTTGCAATCTCACTCTGTCACCCAGGTCGGGGAGCAGCGGCCTGCTCTCGGCCACCACGGCCTGCACCGGCTGGTCTATGGCAATACTCCCACCATGGCCTCCTGAGTGGCGGCTCCATGCTTGGCTCATTTTTTTGGCGATAGGTGTGCGCCTCCATGCTTGGCTCATTTTTTGGCTTCTTGTAGAGATGACATATTCCCAAGATGCTTGGGCTGGTCTTGAACCGGGGTTCAGGATATCCTCTGTCCTTGCCCTCCCAA
>NW_007160564.1:0-493 GCF_000164805.1 Carlito syrichta | reverse complement strand
CAGAGCACAGCCACTGCAGACTGCAGCTGCAGAGCTCAGAATATCCTCCTGCCTCGGCCTCCGGAGTGGCTGGGTGATGGGCACCATGACCCCAGACCTTCTGTTTGGATGTTGGTGGAGACAGGGTCTCCCTGCGTGACACCAGGTGGCTTTTCACTCTTGGGTCCCAGCCATCCTCCCACCTCTGCCTCCCAGAGTGCTGGGATTCCAGGCATTGGCCACCACTCCAGGCCTTCTTTTTCATTTTCGATGAAGTATTGAGGCCGAGTTTGGAGGTTCAGCCTCATTATCACAGCACATTGGAGGGTGAGGCCAATGGCTGGGATGAGCCCACGAGTTTGAGATGCTCCTGGGCAACTCAGCGAGACCTTGTCTCTAACCTCCATCCCAAATGAGCCAGGCGTGTTGGCACGTGCCTGTCGTTCCTTCTACTCAGATGTCCAGGGGGTAATTCTCACCAGATCCCAGAGAAACAAGGCTGTAGTGGCCAGAA
>NW_007160563.1:0-735 GCF_000164805.1 Carlito syrichta | reverse complement strand
CAGCCTCATTATCACAGCACATTGGAGGGTGAGGCCAATGGCTGGGATGAGCCCACGAGTTTGAGATGCTCCTGGGCAACTCAGCGAGACCTTGTCTCTAACCTCCATCCCAAATGAGCCAGGCGTGTTGGCACGTGCCTGTCGTTCCTTCTACTCAGATGTCCAGGGGGTAATTCTCACCAGATCCCAGAGAAACAAGGCTGTAGTGGCCAGAAGCGAGCCACTGCCTTCCAGCCTGGGCAACAGAGTAAGACTGACTTAAAGAAAAAAAGAAAGAAAAGTATCCATTTTTATATGGAGTTGGGATCATAGTGAACAGAGATCATTAGGGAAGGACGCCTCAGCCTTGAGTTTAAAGCTCCCCAAAAAAAGTGTATCTGCAGACAATCAGACTGTGGCTTTGGGAGGCCGAGGTGGGGGAATGCGAGAGCCTGGGAGTTCAAGACATACCTGGGCAATGTAGCGAGGCCTCGTCACTCACCAGAACACAAAACCTTGAGTCGCACATGATGGTGCCTGCGGTCTCAGCTACACAGAATGTGGTGGCCTCTGTCCCTGGGTGTGCCTTTGCATCGACCACACCAATAGCATGTGCGAGTCCAGGCTGGGAACCATGGCTCATGACCCTGAGCCCCAGGCTTTGGGAGGCTGAGGCGGGAGTCTGCCTGAGTCCTGGTGTTGGACACCAACCCGGGCTACTTGACCAGACCTCATCTCAGTGAGAGGTCCCCAAAA
>NW_007160562.1:0-688 GCF_000164805.1 Carlito syrichta | reverse complement strand
GGCGAGAGAGAGAGAGAAAGAAAGAAAGAAAGAAAGAAAGAAAGAAAGAAAGAAAGAAAGAAAGAAAGAAAGAAAGAAAGAAAGAAAGAAAGAGAGAGAAAGAGGCAACCCTTTTCCAGGTTCCCTCCCACCTGGGAGCTTTTTTTGTCTTCTTAATAAACTCCTGCTTTCTCACCTAGAAAGAAAGAGAGAGAGAAAGAGGAGGAGGAGGAGGGCAGAGGAGGGGAGGGAAGGAAGGAGGGAGGAAAGAAGGGGAAAATAAAAGAAAATCTACTTAATGAGATTATAGGTGAAAGCTTCCTTATTCTTAGGAGAGATATGGACAACCAGATACAAGAAGCTCAAAGATCTTCAAAGAGATTCAACCAAAAACATCTTTTGTAAGGCAAAATATAGTCGAAAATCAAAGACAATGAGACAATTATCAAAAACAGCAAGAAAAAATGTCAAGTCACATATAAAGATATTCCTATCAGAATACCAGAATACTTGGGAAAAACCTTACAGACCAGGACACAATGAGATGATACATCTATACCTAAAGTGCCGGGATGGGGTAAAAGGGACTGACAGACAAGAATCCTATGCTCAGCAAAAACTATTCTTCAAGAATGAAGGAGAAGTCTTTCTCAGACAAACAAAAACTGAGGAAAATCAAAACTACTAGACCATCCTTACAAGAATGTTT
>NW_007160561.1:0-1022 GCF_000164805.1 Carlito syrichta | reverse complement strand
TGAAACGGAAAGATGGTCAGAACCTGGGAGCTCGAGACCAGTTTTGACACCATAGCAAGTCCCTACCTCAACCCCAAGCAAAACTGAGAAAACCTAGAGTGAGGGCAGGTCTCAGTAGGGGAGCAACTTCGGCCCAGAGTCCAAGAGCAGGCAGGAAGACCAGGATGTTGACCAAATGAAAACATTGATTGCAGCAGTTTTGGAGGCCCAGGCCGAGAGGATGGCCTGAGTTGGACAATTTGAGACCACCCTGGGCAACCTAGTGAGGAAAGAAAAGAAAGAAAGAAAGAAAGAAAGAAAGAAAGAAAGAAAGAAAGAAAGAAAGAAAGAAAGAAAGAAAGAAGCCAGTTTCGGTGGCTCAGCCAGTAATCCTGTGCCTTTGGGAGGCTGAAGTGAGTGGATTGCCTGAGCCCATACGTTCAGGACCCACCTGGGCAGGCGAGACCCCATCTCTACAACAAGTCAAAAAAATTAGCTGGGTGTGGGAGCACACACCTGTAGTTCCAGCTACGTGGAAGGTTGAGGCAGAAGGATTGCCAGAGCCCAGCAGGTCAAGGCTGTGGTGACAGGGAGTGGCCACTGCACTCCAGTCTGGCGACAGTGAGACTCCAACTCAAAAACAACAACAAAGAAAGAAAGAAAGAAAGAAAGAAAGACAGAAAGAAATTCATTCTCCTGCAAACCTTCTGCCCTCAGTCCTTCCCTCCACACCTCCCCCACATGTGAGGGTCCCCCAAGCTCGGTACCTTCCAGCTCCAACCCCCAATGGCTGTTCCCGCTTTGGTGTGGGAGTTCCCAAGGCTCCCTGGCTGTGTTCGTGCAGGCTTTCCTCTACAAGGAGAGAAAAGAGACCCAGGCAGTCCGACTCTCCAACTCCAGAAATAGGACCTTCCACCAAGAAAGGCCATGAATACATCCCTAACCTGGGGATATTTTTCCCCAATCTATTTTCCTGCCCAAAGCAGTCACTCTTTGAACACACATGTGCAGTGAGAATCTGTGTGCGATTCTGATGTTTTGGA
>NW_007160560.1:0-822 GCF_000164805.1 Carlito syrichta | reverse complement strand
CAAATAAAACCAAAAACAAAAACAAAAAGAACCACAATGTCTTTCATTTATCTGAGTGTCATTGTGTTGTCTGTGTTCTGCCATCAATATTATCTTTAACTCTCATAAAACAGAGACTTGGCTGGCTTGGGATGGCTGAAACTGCGCTGGCTTATCTTCACTCTGTATATCTTAGGTTTTCCAGGAGGCCAGCCAAGCTTGTTCACGTTATGGTGGCAGGATTCTGAGAGACAAAGCGATGCTCTTGAAACCTAGACTTGAAACTGGCACACTTCTACTTCCACTGCTTTCTATTGGTTCAATTAGTCATAAAGCCACCCTGATCTCAAAGACTGGGAAAATAGATCCCATTTTTTCTTTTAAAAAACTGCAAATTGACATTTCAAAGGCTAAGAATACTGAATTGGGACGTTATTATAATCAATCTACAATAAAGAATTTGATTTGATTTTTGGAATTACAAAAGCATCATTTAAAAGATTTGTGATGAATAAATTTACTAATTTGGATAGTACATTTTGAATTGAAAACAAACCAACCAACTTTCTATGATTATGGTTTAATACTCACCCTCTATTGCTTATAGTTGAGGTAATTACAAAACATAAGTTTCAAATATGTTTAGAGATCTTGCTATCTTTTTTAATTAATAAATTTTAAAAGTCAATTATGCTTGCTACCCATATTTTTCATGATTTTTTTCAGAAATAAACTGTTGTGCTTATAGATCTCATTTAAAATACAAAATTACAATAAATAATCAAACAACAATTATGAATACACTGATCTCTTTTTTGCTGTACAAAATGCAGGGGGTTATAG
>NW_007160559.1:0-788 GCF_000164805.1 Carlito syrichta | reverse complement strand
GTTGTCTGTGTTCTGCCATCAATATTATCTTTAACTCTCATAAAACAGAGACTTGGCTGGCTTGGGATGGCTGAAACTGCGCTGGCTTATCTTCACTCTATATATCTTAGGTTTTCCAGGAGGCCAGCCAAGCTTGTTCACATTATGGTGGCAGGATTCTGAGAGACAAAGCGATGCTCTTGAAACCTAGACTTGAAACTGGCACACTTCTACTTCCACTGCTTTCTATTGGTTCAATTAGTCATAAAGCCACCCTGATCTCAAAGACTGGGAAAATAGATCCCATTTTTTCTTTTAAAAAACTGCAAATTGACATTTCAAAGGCTAAGAATACTGAATTGGGACGTTATTATAATCAATCTACAATAAAGAATTTGATTTGATTTTTGGAATTACAAAAGCATCATTTAAAAGATTTGTGATGAATAAATTTACTAATTTGGATAGTACATTTTGAACTGAAAACAAACCAACCAACTTTCTATGATTATGGTTTAATACTCACCCTCTATTGCTTATAGTTGAGGTAATTACAAAACATAAGTTTCAAATATGTTTAGAGATCTTGCTATCTTTTTTAATTAATAAATTTTAAAAGTCAATTATGCTTGCTACCCATATTTTTCATGATTTTTTTCAGAAATAAACTGTTGTGCTTATAGATCTCATTTAAAATACAAAATTACAATAAATAATCAAACAACAATTATGAATACACTGATCTCTTTTTTGCTGTACAAAATGCACGGGGTTATAGATACCGCAACAATATACTTAAAATGTTTACT
>NW_007160558.1:0-740 GCF_000164805.1 Carlito syrichta | reverse complement strand
GGGTCCCTGGTCTTTGGAAGGGAGTGGGCATCATGGTGAGGCCCCGATGGGGTGGGGGCCAGTCACAGGTGTCACGTGTGTCATCCTAGCACTCTGGGATGCTGAGGCCAGAGGATGGCCTGAGCCTCCGGGTTTGAGACAACCCTGGGCACCTTGACAAGAACTCGTCTGTATAAGAAGCCATAAAATGAGTAAATGTGGTGGCGCATGACTGTTGTTCTGGCCACTTGGGAGCCTGCAGTGGGAGGATAAGTGGACCTCAGCCAGTGGAGGCCATTGTGGCCAAGAGCAGGCCCCTGCTCTCCAACTTGGGCAACAAAGTGGGACTCCAATTCAGAATAGTAATACCAACCACCACCACCACAAACACAGGCCGGGCTCAGGGGCTCAGCCTGGCATACCAACACTTTGGAGGCCCACGCAAGTGGTTGACCTGAGGCTGCAGGTTAGACACCATCCCGGTACATGGGGTGAGACCTCATCTCAGACATCAAAAATAAATCTAAGCCAGGCTCGGTGGCTCAGCCTGTAATCCTGTGCCTTTGGGAGGCTGAGGTGAGTGGGTAGCCTGAGCCTGCAGGTTCGAGACCCGTCTGTGCAGGTGAGACCTCATCTCTACAATAAATCAAAAAATTACCCGGGCGTGGTAGCACACACCTGTAGTTCCAGCTACTTGGAAGGCTGAGGTGGAAGGATCCCTGGAGCTCAGCAGGTCAAGGCTGCGGTGGCTGGGAGTGGCC
>NW_007160557.1:0-1060 GCF_000164805.1 Carlito syrichta | reverse complement strand
CGTGGACCTCAGCCAGTGGAGGCCATTGTGGCCAAGAGCAGGCCCCTGCTCTCCAACTTGGGCAACAAAGTGGGACTCCAATTCAGAATAGTAATACCAACCACCACCACCACAAACACAGGCCGGGCTCAGGGGCTCAGCCTGGCATACCAACACTTTGGAGGCTCACGCAAGTGGTTGACCTGAGGCTGCAGGTTAGGCACCATCCCAGGACATGGGGTGAGACCTCATCTCAGACATCAAAAATAAATCTAAGCCAGGCTCGGTGGCTCAGCCTGTAATGCTGTGCCTTTGGGAGGCTGAGGTGAGTGGGTAGCCTGAGCCTGCAGGTTCGAGACCCGTCTGTGCAGGGGAGACCTCATCTCTACAATAAATCAAAAATTACCCGGGCGTGGTAGCACACACCTGTAGTTCCAGCTACTTGTAAGGCTGAGGTGGAAGGATCCCTGGAGCCCAGCAGGTCAAGGCTGCGGTGGCTGGGAGTGGCCACTGCACTCCAGTCTGGGCAATAGTGAGACTCCAACTCAAAAAATAAAAAAAATAAATAAATAAATCCAAAGTTTAGCTAGGCATAGTGGCGCAGGCCTGTGGTTCCAGTCAATGGGGGGCCGAGACATGAGGATTGTCTGAGTCCAGCATGAAGTCTGCAGTGGCCGTGAGCATGGCCCTGCACTCCAGCCTGGGCAGCACAGCAGGATTCCGACTCCAAATAATAAAAATCACCACCACCACCACCACCCCTGCGACCCAGCACAAGGAGTCACCATCAGGGATGGGAGAGCGAAAAGCACCTTCCGGCCTGTCATTTGCAGTTGGTTTCAAAGATTGTCAACTGGCACGACCCTGCTGCACCTTTGGTCTAGCGCCCCACAAGGCCTGCCTCCACCCTCCATTCTCATGCCCTACAGAAAAGACATGTGTGAGCTCATGGAACAGAGGCCCCAGAAGTAATGCTGCCATCAAGCACAGAGAGATGAATGCAGACTGACAACACTGCAGCCAACCCAGTTTCTGGTCACCTGTCATCATCTTCTGGCTGAGGGAGGGCCTCTCACTCTCC
>NW_007160556.1:0-647 GCF_000164805.1 Carlito syrichta | reverse complement strand
CACGTTTTAATTCCTTGTAGATCCAGGATGTTAAACCTTTGTCAGACCTGGTATTGGCAAATACTTTTTCCCAGTCTGGAGGCTGTCTCCCTGCTCTCTTGATGGTTTCTTTGGCTTTGCAGAAGCTTGTCAGTTTAATAACGTCCCACTTGTCTATCTTCTCTCTTATGACCTATGGGTTTCAGGTTTTGTTCAGGAATTGGATGCCAGTTCCGATTTCCATGAGGGTATTTCCTTCCTTTTCTAAGGTTCTTATGGTTTGAGGTCTTACATTTAGGTCTCTGATCCATTTGGAGTTAACCTTTGTGCATGGGGATAGATAAGGGTCCTGTTTCAATCTTCTGCATGTGGTCGGCCAGTTTTCCCAGCACCATTTACTGAATAGGTTCTCCTCTCCCCAGTGGTAGGTGGTGGAGGCTTTGTCGAAGATGAGTTGGTTGAGAAATCGAGGTTTTGCTTCTGGAATCTCAATTCTATTCCATTGATCTATATGCCTGTTCCTGTACCAATACCAAGCTGTTTTGATGATTGTAGCTTTATAGTAAAGTTTGAAGTCTGGTAATGTGATACCACCTGCTTTGTTTTTTTTTTTTTTTTTTGCTGAGGGTTGTTCTGGCTATTCTTGGATGTTTGTGTTTTCCATATGA
>NW_007160555.1:12991-20653 GCF_000164805.1 Carlito syrichta | reverse complement strand
CAGGCATGCACTATCATGCCCGGCTGATTTTTTTATTTATTGTAGAGATGAGGTCTCGCTACCCAGGCAGGTCTCGAACTCGCGGGCTCAGGCAATCCACTCACCTCAGCCTCCCAAAGGCGCAGGATTACAGGCTGAGCCACCAAGCCTGGCAACTCCTGTTCTTTTTAACAGGGTCTGGCTCTGTCACTTCAGGCTGGAGTGTAGTGTCAAGATCATACTTCACTGTAAACTCAAACTCCTGGGCTTAAGTGATCCTTCCACCTCAGTCTCTCAGGTAGCTAGGGCTATAGGTTTGCACTACCATGCCTGGCTAATTTTCTTTATTTTTGTAAAGACAAATTCTCATTCTGTTGCCCAGGTTGGTCCTGAACTCCTGGCCTCAAGTGATCCTCCCATCTCAGCCTCCCAATGTGCTGAATTTACAAGCATAAGCTACAGTGCCCAGCATGCTTCTTTTTTTTTTTAATAGTAATGTTATATGGGTTTTGATCTTGATCCCTTTCTGTTCCTTATTTTTGTGTGAAATTGGTTTTCATAAACATTTAGAAGGAGTTTTTGTTCAGGAAGGCTTCTCTTTACAGACTTTCTTTTGTTGTTTTGATGTTGTGTTCAAAATCTACGGAGGTAGATTTTTGAGATTTTCTGACTTTCTTCCCCTGACCTTCACTTTGACCTATACTAGCCCTGCCTAGTAGTAATAGGGTTGCTTATAATGACCAAAGACTGAAACAGGGATATTTAAACATATCCATCAACAAATGGGAATATTTAAACAAATTGTGCTATATCCACACAGTGGAATACTACATAGAAATAAAAATGAATGGATTATGCATCAACAGTATGCTTTTATTTTAAATTTTAAAATTTGTCTATACTTAGTTTTGAATTGAAAAAATGATTCAATTATAATTAGGCTTATAATATTTTTATATTTCAGTTACCAATTGTGAATAATATTTTTGTCAGCGGTTACTCATTCTATTCGTATTAAGTATTCAAATAAATATATTACGATGTTTTATAGAAAATCATGCTGGGCTCAGTGGCTCAGCCTGTAATCCTGTGCCTTTGGGATGCTGAGGTGAGTGGATTGCTGAGCCCGTGGGTTTGAGACTCGCCTGGGCAGCGAGACCTCATCTCTACAATAAATAAAAAAATCAGCCGGGCGTGGTAGTGCATGCCTGTAGTTCCGGCTACTTGGAAGGCTGAGGCAGAAGGATCACTGGAGCCCAGCAGGTCGAGACAGTGGTGGCCAGGAGCGGCCACTGCACTCCAGTCTGGGTGACAGAATGAGACTCCAACTTAAAAAAAAAGAAAAGAAAAGAAAAGAAAATAATATGTTATGGGTATAGAAGAAAAGAATTAAAACTGTATCAACTTATTAACACCAAATACCTGTATACCTGTTACTTCTATAACACCTCAATAGAATCTTATATGATGCAACAGATGAAGCATAGTGTAGTCATTCCAAAAGGAAACTGTATTTAATGAAAAAATAATTTGTACTATAGTTTTTAATTTAAGTTAGTTAAAAGTAAATAGTATTAAAATTAAATATTTATTTTGCATTAAGAACATTTTAAGCCCTTTGAAGCCACATGTCAATACTAAATTATGCAGTATGAGTATAGACCTTCTCTTTCTTCTGTCTCTTTAATTCCTATTCTGTTTAATTTTGATTTTAATCCTAGCAGTTTCTTCATGCAGGTCCATATCTCGGAAAGGAAACCTTATGAGTCACCGTTGAGACTTCAGAGGGGCTAAGTTGCTGTAGCTTTTTTTTTTCCCATTATTACTGTGTGCTCTGGCAATTTACCAAGCATTAGGAAGTGGGAAATCCCTGCTGCTATTCTAAAATTTGTCAACTCTGCATTCCAACAAATATATATTGGCTATCTGAGGATATTCCTGTTTTCAGGGCCATCAGATGTCACTCTATTGCTGCTTTCTTTTTCTTACAGACTCTAATGCCATGTAGGTCTTGTGACTTTTTGGGTTGTTTTTCCTACTTGCTTATATTTTAGGGTTTATAGGACTATCACCCTGATTTTATTGTAAATCTTGCCTGTGGTTTTTTTTTTTTTTATTTTACTATCTAGTTGTGCTGTCTCTACATGAGGTTTCAGAGAACTTGAATACTTCCAGTAGCCAGGTATCATGGCTCCTGACTGTAATCCCAGAGCTTTGGAAGACAGGGGCAAGAGGATCGCCTGAGCCCATGAGTTCAAGACTTGCCCGGGCAACATGGCGAGACCTTGCTTTACAATAAAAACAAAACAAAACAAAAATTAGGTGGGCATGGTTGCACACACTGTAGTTCCAGCTTCTTGGAAGGCTGAAATGGAAGGATCACCTGCGCCCAACAGGTCAAGGCTGCAGTGGCCATGTGTGTGCCACTGCACTCAAACCTGGGTGACAGAGTGAGACTTCTGACCTTCTTTTAAAAAAGAAAACTTGCTGCTACTGCTTCTGTCTTACTCTGACAATTTTGATAATTACTATTAAAAAGCCACAGTGCATGTAGTTTCCTTTTGGGTTCCGTGGAAATTAGGAAGAGATATGTAGATATTTAGGAAAAACAAGAAAGGGAGGTCAAATAATTAAAAATGCTAATTCTTTTGCTTAAATATTTTTTTCCTTCTTTTTCTTCAGCTGGATATGAGTTCTACAGAGATGGAAGTATTTGTAACAATGAAGCAACAGTTCCAGGAGAAGGAGAAACTCATTGGCATTTTGCAAGACCAGCTCAGTCAGACTCAGGCAGAGCTAGCTGCACAGGTAAGGGTGAAAGGTAACCCTTAAATTAGGATAAAGAACCATAAAGGCCAATGGGATATTACAGCCAATTCAGTCACTTAAAAAAATCTTAGTGGCTGGGTGTGTTGGTTCATGCCTATGATCCCAGTACTTTGAGAAGCCTAGATGAGAGGATTGCCTGAGTTCACAGGTTCGAGTCCAGTCTGGGCAACTTGGTGAGATCTCATCTCTACATATAAATAAAAAAATTAGCCAGGCGTGGTGGTGTGTGCCTGTAGTTTCAGCTACTTGGAAGGCTGAGGTGGAAGAATCACCTGAACCCAGCAGGTTGAGGCTGCAGTGGCTGTAAGCATGTCACTGCACTCCAGTCTGGGTGACAGAGTGAGACTCCAACTCAAAAAAAAAGAAAAGAAAAGAAAAGAAAATCTCAGTAGATAAAACTATAATAGCTAGTGTTATAGTAGCATCAGAGAGTGTTTAGTAGAAGAAATTAGAAGATGTTTGGTAGGTAGGTTTGTCATTAGGGAATGCAAGAAAACCTCAGAAAGTCTTATTTACCCTTATGAATTTGCTGCAACTTAATTGGTAGCTGTTTCTTAGTTCTACAGGTCAAGAAACTTGATTTTATTAGCACAGAGTGGTTCAGTCTCTTAGTAATGGGTTCATGCTGAGTTCAAAAGAGTCTGATAGGTAAATCAAAAGACAAATAATGGGTCCATTCTTTCCCTACAATAATCTCTTAATGCAAAGATAAATTATAATCAGAAGATTACTTAGTGAGCCTGCAGTGAGAAAGTGGTTATGTGATTTAATGTTAAATGGCACCAATGTGTGGCATTATTTTTCCTAATTATTTCTGCTACCAGGACCAGATAATTTGGACTGGCACCTCTAATTCTTTCAATTTTCTAAATTTCCTGGTTGACCATCCATCTCCATATATATTTTTTTTATTGCTTTTGAATCATGAACAATTTTTCCTTGAAGTTCCTTTGCACATACTTAATGTTATCCATGGGGTATTTAATGATAATTTGTAGTATTAGTGGTGCCTTCTGTCTATTGATGTCTACTGCTGTGTCTAGAGTTAAAATTGTATATCCTAAAATCCTCAGTTTTACCTATTTTATTATGTCCTTTCTATGTACAAGCATTATATACATGTAGGATAGGGAAATAAAACTTGGTTTTTACCTATGAGTTACTAAAATATAAGAAACCAGGATATATAAATATGCTAATAGATCCATCACAATGCAAATAATTCTTAATAAGTGCCAAAGCAAGCAGCAAAATAAAGTATTTTGAGAGATGAAAGAGATTATTGTGAATGTGACAATCAATGGAAAAGTTGTCATTAGGGAACATGATAGGTAGCTAATATTCTAGACAAGCTGGGGGATGATATTTCAGTCATGTAGGATGGTGTGAGTAAAATCTTAGAGAAGAAAGAGAATGTGGAACATTTACAAGCAAGGGTGTTAGATGGTTTTCCTGATGATGGTTTTGCAGGATTCCAAATTCATAGGGAGGTCAGAATTCAGATAACCCAAAATTTTGAGGACTTTTTTCTCCTGTCAAGAAAAGAGAGACAAAGTTAATTCAAACTGTCACAAAACTGAGAAATCAGCAATGTTTGACAGAACAAAGTAAAATAGGCAAGTTAAGGTCTTGGCAGCATGCTTAACCATAGATTTGAAGAAGAAAATATAAGCACATGCACATACACACACACACAATCTAAAAACACATCAGAAACAGTGATACTGAGAAGCTCACAATCAGTCCATTTAAAAAACTTCATTCTACTAAGGATCAATTACAAATGAACATGATCTAGAAGACTGCCAACAATGAGAAATGGAAACAGCTGTCTGAAGCTGGTGTAGGTTTGGAAGTACAGAAAATTTTTTGGTAGAAGCAGTTCTTTGAAAATAAGACTAGAATGATAGATTTGTATTTCCAGTTGTAGAGAATGTTGAATCAAAGATAAATTTGTTTGAACTTTCACTTATATGACATGAGAATTTCATTAAAATTTTTGAGCATGAATGTGATATTGAAAGACCTGCCCAGGGTTTAACTGAAATCTAACTTCATTTTTAATGTTTAATATCATAATCATTTTAGAACCTTTAAAAAATACACTTGTGTAGTTAAAACATTTCTAATAATGATAAAAATATAATTGTATTTAAAATTTGTATTTAGGCTGACTTCTAATTTTGAAAATAGACTTTTTCTAACAATTAGAAATTATTGTCAGGACTGTCTGTCTTCCAAATTTCTCATCTTTGACATCGAAAATTTAATTTTAGAAAGGCTACTATCTGTCAATTCTCAGTGACTATCTTTGGAGAGAAATCTGTGAGTTTTGTTTGTGCATATTTGAGGGGTGTAGCTTGTATAGTTTTTCTGGTATGTGTCTTCAGTTGCATTCCATGCAGCAGGTGGTCTGGGAGAAAGATGCCTGCTTTGAAACACAAGTTTGTCTTCATGAAGATGAGCTTCTTCAGTTAGTAACCCAGGCTGATGTGGAAACGCAGATGCAACAGGTGTGCTGCTAAAACTCAGTAGAATGATTACCATTTGGATTAACATTTAATTAAATCATCACAAACACTTTTCTACCATTACCCACTGCTCTTCGCTTGGTGTTAGAGTGCTTCTAATTGGCTTCTTTTTGGTGTTCTTGTCTTCGGTTGCATATTATTTGTTTTTTTTATTCCTACCTTGCCCTCTACTCCTCTAATCATGTTGTTGGTACTAAAAATCTGCATTTAGTTGGTGAATGAATGAGGAAGCCAGAAACTGGTTTCTCTTTATTTTGCTGATTGCAACTCCCTTCATGTGTTACAAACCAATCTAAAACTTCAAATCAACGAAGTCGGTTTTAAATTTTGAAAAAATTAGAGAGAAAAGGAGTGATTTGAAGCCATGAAGTTTTTCATTATGTCAGTAATTTTTTTAGATAAAAAATTCATTGAGTAGATTTTGGAGATTGACTTCACTGTATTTGAGTTCACCATCTACTAACTCAAAGTATTTGTCTTCACTTAGTGTGTGATGCAGTGTGGTACTGAAAGGCACTTTGGTGGTACTTTATGCTTGATCTCTTTGTTTTCAAGTGGACATTTCTAAGTTCTAAGGAATCCCTTACAATGTACGACCAAGTAAAGTTTCAAAATACAGCACTTTATTAAATAGAATATTAATTATGCATATCCTTGATTTCTTTATTTAATATGTGTTTTTTTCCCATGCATCTGCCCTGTGCATGCAACTAGGAAAAGAGAAATGGTTCTTGTCTGCAGCAAATGTTCTCTTTGTTAGGTGAGCTATACATTTACCTCTGTTATTTAGGCACAGGACATTTACTATATGATTTTGAGAGTGGATACGTCAACTTTTTCTTATTTATAAAAATACTCCCTGATTCAGGGACTTGCTTATATCTTAGTTTCATTGTTGTCAATACTCTGGAGAAGACATTTTGGAGATTCTTTGTTGCTGCTGGATGGAGGGCATGGTATACTGGTGTCCCACTCTTTAATCTATTATCTTAAACACCCAACACCCATACATTTTTATTATGTAAAGACCTGCATGACAATTTTAAAGGTGAGAAAATTAAAGTGCACATATGTTACAATATTGTGTCTAAAATGTTTTCCTCGCAGAAATTGAGGGAACTGGACAAATAGAGAAGCCAGGTGCTGCTTTCTGATCTTACTGCCTGTCTTGGGAGCATTCATTTCCATTTCAGTTTGTCAGGCATTGGATACAAAATCTTATTTTAAGCCTTCAGATAATTGATGCCATATATTCATCCTTTCAACAAATACCCTGTGTAAAGTTGTGTTATTGCACATTGATGAACAAAGCAAATACAGTTCCATCCCCATTGGAGCTTATAGTCCCCATCTTTACTGTTGCTCTTTTTCTTTGTCTTTTCAGGTCTAGGGTCCTTGTTTCTCTAGGATGTTGAGCATCCCATATTTGGAAATCTGAAATCTTAAATGCTCCAAAATCTCTTGAGTACCAATGTGACACCACTAGTGGGAAATTTCATACATAAGTACTAAACACATACTTTGTTTTATGCATGCAGTTATTTTATTTTTTAATTTTTTAATTGATATTTTTTATTTTGATATTGTGGGGTACAGTTAAGAGTTAGGTATACAAATATGCTTCATTCAGGCCCCCTTGTTGATAACTGGTGTCTCCCCGTCTCTAGACAGATGTTTACTACCCTTAGTCCCATCCCCCCCCAATAGTTTCCCAACACTGTCAGTCATTTTCTTATAGTAGTGCATTGGATGATCACGGTCCACTATATGAGTGAGAATATGTGGTACTCAGATCTTTGTTTCTGTGAGAGGTCACTTAGTATTATAGACTCTAGCTCCATCCAGGTTGCTGCAAAATTCATGATTTTGTTCTTTTTTATGGCTGCATAGTATTCCATTGTGTATATGTACCACATTTTTTTTATCCAGTCCTCTTTTGCTGGACAGCGTGGTTGGTTCCAGGTTCTAGCTATTGTGAACAATGCTGCAATGAACATTCGTGTGCAGGTATCTTTTTTATAGAGTGATTTGAGTTCTTCAGGGTATATTCCCAGTAGGGGGGTTGCGGGGTCATATGGGAGGTTGATGTTTAGAGCTTTTAGAAATCACGCACTGCTTTCCACAGAGGTTGCACTAGTTTACACTCCCACCAACAGTGTAGAAGTGTTCCCTTTTCGCCACACTCTTTCCAGCAGCTGTTATTTTTTGAGTTGTTGATAATTGCCATTCTGACTGGAGTTAGGTGGTATCTCAGTGTGGTTTTGATTTGCATCTCCCTGATGATTAATGAGGTTGAGCATTTCTTCATGTGTCTGTTGGCTGG
>NW_007160555.1:9962-12971 GCF_000164805.1 Carlito syrichta | reverse complement strand
CCATGTGTCTGTTGGCTGCTTGGATGTCTTCCTTTGTGAAGTGTCTGTTCATATCTTTTGCCCACTTTATAATGGGGATTGTTTGTTTTTTTCTTTTCAGCATGTTTGAGTTCCTTGTAGATCCAGGATGTTAAGCCTTTGTCAGACCTGGAGTTGGCAAATATTTTTTCCCAGTCTGTAGTCTGTCTTCCTGCTCTCTTGATGGTTTCTTTGGCTTTGCAGAAGCGTGTCAGTTTAATGAGGTCCCACTTGTCTATCTTATCCCTTATGGCCTGTGGGTTTCGAGTTTTGTTCAGGAATTGGATGCCAGTTCCAATTTCCATGAGGGTATGTCCTTCATTTTCTAAGGTTCTTATGGTTTGAGGTTTTATATTTAGGTCCCTGATTCATTTGGAGTTAATTTTTGTGTATGGGGATTGATACGGGTCCTGTTTCAATCTTCTGCATGTGGTCAGCCAGTTTTCCCAGCACCATTTACTGAATAGGTTCTCCTCTCCCCAGTGGTAGGTGGTGGAGGCTTTGTCGAAGATGAGTTGGTTGAGAAATTGAGGTCTTGCCTCTGGAATCTCAATTCTATTCCATTGGTCTATATGCCTGTTCCTATACCAGTACCAAGCTGTTTTGATGATTGTAGCTTTATAGTAAAGTTTGAAGTCTGGTAATGTGATACCACCTGCTTTTTTTTTTTTTTACTGAGAATTGTTTTGGCTATTCTTGGTTGTTTGTGTTTCCACATGAATTCCTGTGTTGTTTTTTCTAGGTCTGAGAAGAATGTTGCTGGTAATTTGATAGGTATTGCATTGAATCTGTAGATTGCCTTAGGTAAGATGGACATCTTCACAGTGTTGATTCTTCCAATCCATGAGCATGGGATATTTTTCCACTGTTTTGTGTCATCTTTGATTTCTTTGAGCAGAGTTTTGTAGTTTGCATTGTAAAGGTCTTTCATGTCTCTGGTTAGGAAGATGCCAAGGTATTTCATTTTTTTGTGGCTATTGTGAATGTAATTGTGCTTCTTATTTGTGTTTCTGTTTGTTTATTATTGGTGTAAAGAAATGCGATTGTCTTTTGCACATTTATTTTATATCCTGAGACTTTGCCGAAGGCCTTTATCAGTGTAAGGATGTTTTTGACAGATTCTCTTGGGTTTTCCAGGTATACGATCATGTTATCTGCAAAGAGAGATAACTTGACTTCCTCTTTTCCTATTTGGATACCCCTGATTGCCTTGTCGTGTCTGATTGCTCTAGCCAGGACTTCCAATACTATATTGAACAGGAGGGATGAGAGTGAGCATCCTTGTCTTGTTCCAGTTTTCAGGGGAAATGGTTCCAATTTTTGTCCATTTAGGAGTATGCTGGCTGTGGGTTTCTTGTAGATGGCTTTTACTACTTCAAGGTATGTTCCCTGTATGCCTAGATGTTCGAGGGTTTTTACCAAGAAGGGATGCTGGATTTTATCAAAAGCTTTTACTGCATCTTATGATATAATCATGTGGTTTTTGTTTTGACATCTGTTGATGTATTTAATTACATTTATTGTTTTGCGAATGTTGAACCAACCTTGAGTCCCAGGGAGGAAGCCTACTTGGTCATAATGGATGATTTTTGAGATGTGTTGTTGATCTTGCTAGGATCTTGTTGAGAATTTTAGTGTCTATGTTCATCAAAGATATTGGCCTGTAGTTCTCTTTTTTTGTTGGATCTTTACCTTGCTTGGGTATCAATGTGATGTTAGCTTCATAAAATGATTTGGGGAGGGTTCCATCTTTCTCAATCTCCTGAAATAGCTTCAGTAGGATTGGAATCAGTTCTTCCTTAAATGTCTTGTAGAATTCTGCTGGAAAGCCATCTGGTCTGGGGTTTTTTTTTGTAGGTAGTTTTCTTATTACATAGTCAATTTCCTTGATTGTTATTGGTCTATTTAGGGTCTCAGTTTCTTCTTGTTTCAACCTAGGCAGGTTGTGTGATGACAGAAAGTCCTCCATTTCCTTGAGGTTTTCAAGTTTGTTTCCATACAAGTGTACATAGCAGTCTCTGATGATCTTTTGTATTTCTTCAGGGTCAGATGTGACTTCATCTTTTGTATTTCTGATTGTGCTTATTTGGGTTTTTTCTTTCTTTTTTTTGGTCAGTCTAGCTAGGGGACCATCGATCTTGTTTATCCTTTCGAAGAACCAGCTTTTTGTTTCATTGATTTTTTGTATTGTCTTTTTGTCTTCTATGTCCTGGATTTGGGCTTTTGTTTTGGTGATCTGGATTATTCTGCTGAAATTAGGGTTTTTGTGATCTTGCTTTTCCAGCTTCCTTAGGTGGCTTGTTAGTCTATTAATTTGTGCTCCTTCCATTTTCTTCATGGGTGTTTGTAGGGATATAAATTCCCCTCTTACTACAGCTTTTAAGGCATCCCAGAGATTTAGGTAAGATGTTTCTTCATTTTCATTTGTTTCCAGGTATCTTTTGATCCCTGTTTTGATTTCGTTGTTGACCCAGGAGTTGTTTAGCATCATGCTGTTTAGTGTCCATGTCTTTGTGGGTTTTGGGGGGACCTTGTTGGTGTCAATGTTTATTTTTATTCCACTGTTGTCCGAGTAGGTGCATGGTAGAATTTCTGTCTTTTTATATTTGCTTATGCTTGATTTATGACCGAGTATGTGGTCAATCTTGGAATATGTCCCATGTGATGATGAGTAGAATGTGTATTCTCTGGTCTTTGGATGGAGTGTTCTGTAGGTATCAATTAAGTCCATTCGGTCCAGAGTCACATTGAGGTTCTGAATCTCATTGTTGATTTTTTGTTCCGATGATCTGTTGAGGGTTGTGAGTGGGGTATTAAAGTCCCCAGTTATGATTATATTAGAGTCAATATCTTTCTTTAGTTTTCCTAGGAGTTGCTTTGTAAAAGTTGGTGCACCTATGTTAGGTGCATATATGTTTAGGATAGATATTTCTTGTTGATGGAGTGAGCCTTTTATCATTATGTAGTGGCCCTCTGTATCTTTTTAAATTT
>NW_007160555.1:0-9677 GCF_000164805.1 Carlito syrichta | reverse complement strand
TCTATGTCTTTTCAGTGGTGCATTTAGTGCATTCACATTCAGGCTAATTATTGAAATGTGTGAGTTCATCCCTAACATACAGTTCTTTTATAGTTTTTCTTCCACTTGGTTTATTGTCTTTTTTTTGTTTTGGGGGTTGGTTCATATGTATTTTATTCTTTTTCCTGTTCTCTTGTGAAAAATGTTGCTCTTTTTTTCCCCTTTCTTCTGTGTTTAGTACTTTCTTAAGTGTTTCATGTAGAGGTGGTTTGGTGGCATTGTAAGTTCTCAGGGATTGGATATCTGGGAAAGATTTTAATTCTCCCTCGCTAATGAAGCTTAATCTGGCAGGGTAGGTTATTCTTGGTTGAAATTATTTATCTTTTTGGACTTTGAAGATAGGGCTCCAAGATCTCCTAGCCTGCAGGGTTTCTGTAGATAAATCTGCTGCTATTCTAATTGGTTTTCCATGGTAGGTAATCTGACCTTTTTCTCTTACTGCCTTTAGGATTTTTTCTTTTATGCCTACTTTGTTTAGGCAAATTATTATGTGTCTAAGAGTTGGTTTTCTCATTTGTTGTCTTGCAGGGGTTCTCTGGATCTATTGTGTTTGAGGTTTTGCATCATTGATTAGATAAGGGAAGTTTTCTTGAATGATCTCATGGAAGGTTTGTTCCAATGTGATCTCTGTCTCTTTTTCTGCCTCAGGCAGACCAATTACTCTTAGGTTAGGCCTCTTGAGGTAATTGCCCATCTCTTGAAGGTTTTTTTCTGTCTTTTTGAGCTTGTTTTCTGTGTTCTTGAGAGTTTGGGTTATTTCTGTATTTTGGTTCTCAAGCTCTGAGATTCTTTCTTCTGCTTGGGTAATTCTCCTTTCCATGCTTATCAGTTTATTGTTTATTTCATTCACAGTATTCTTTATTACTGTTATCTCAGATATCAGCTCCTTTCTAGTTTCTTCTTGAGTCTCCTCAATTCTTTTTAATCTCTCCATTAATGTCTTGATGTCTAGGGTTGTATTTTGAGGCCATTCAGTATTTGCATTCCAAAGTCAGTTTTCTCAGTATCTACCCTCCCAGGAGTCTGGGGAGGACCCATATTCTTCTTTTGGTTTTTCTTCATTTGTGTAGATTTTTCTCTCTGGTCCCTTAGTGGATCAAGTTCCTAAGATCTAATCTCCAGCCTCTCTCCTCTGTTTCTGTTGCAGGTAGTTAGCTTTTTGCTTGGAAGGTCTGTGACACTAGTCTCTATTCAGCGTAGGGGAGGGGCTTTGTTGCCTGTTAATGACGTCATGTGGGAACAGAGGTGGAGGCTCTGCTAGGTGGGCGGGGTGATGCGATGTAAATATGCCTTGAAAATGGCAGAGGTGGTGGTTTTACTTTCATTTTTATGGGCCTCCTGTGGGTCTCTAGGTGGGACCAGCTGCACAGCTGGGTACTGAATCTGGGGTGCCTCCAGCCAGCTGGGGTGGAGGACAGGGTCCAGCATTTCCTCCTCTGGAGCTGGAAGTCTGCAATCGGCACCTTACACCAGCTTGGGGTTCTGCCCCCTTGCACAGGCTTGTGGTTGCGCACACTGAGTGCCTCAGCCAGGGTGGGCCTGGGGCTTCCGATCTCCAGAGCTCCAGAGGGCAGGTGGTGGCTCTGGGTCCTTCCCAGGGCACTTTAGCCAGAAATGGGACCGGTATCTCTAAGGGGTGGGCGCTCAGAGCCTCCCTGCGTGACCGGCAGCTTTGCGCTGGGTGCTGGTCCCGTCAGGGGATGGAGCTGGGATCTGGGATTTGGAATTCCCCAGCCGGCCGGAATCACATATAGTGATTCTGCCATCCGGAGGCAATGTCTGGCCCCATGTGGGACCAAAAGTCCCCAAGCCTCGTACCAGTGCAGCTGAAGGTGGGCGGGGGAGGGGGTGCAGGAAGAAAAGTAATAGTCTTTTTGGGAAACTCACGTTCGGAGAATCTCAGGGATCCATCTGTGCAGTGGCCATCTTGCTTCTCCGCATGCAATTATTTAAAAATATTGTATAAAATTACCTTCAGGCTATGAGTATATGGTAAACTTGAAACATAAATGAATTTTGTGCTTAGACTTGGGTCCTAAACCCAAGATATCTTCTTGTGTATATGTAAATACCACCAAATTTGAAAATATTTGAAATCCAAAACACTTCTGGTCCCAAGCACTAAGAATAAGGAATACTCAGCCTGTATTTTCCTTTAGTGAGTTTATTTTTCATCGTTTTACCCTTCTCTGTCTTGAATGATTCTTGTGCTCTATGTCCCTTCTTTGCTTTTTTGCCAATTGACTTTCCTTTGAATTGGAATGATCTCATTATTCAACGTTCCCTTGAATATAAAGGTGATCGGGGTGCTCTTGATCTAAGATGTTCCATTTCCTGACGATAACCCCTTCTGTCATTTCCTTCCTCATACTGTCCTGATATTTATTCTTACTGAATTCCATTGATCTTTCTACTTGGTCCTCCATTATATTATTTCTTCTTTGGCTTCTACTTCTTTACGGACTCATGCTCAACTACTTGGACTACTTTGTGGACTCATGCTCAAATACTTGGAATACTCTTTTACTGGCCTTTAGATTCCTTCTGTCACTAACCTATCACATTCACACAATCAAATCCTAATGCAGAAGGTGCTAGAGTCCACGTTTTCTGCTTGTTCATCTGGGTGCTGAGTGCTGCTGGGGTAAGTGAACCGTCTCCTCTCCTCTTAATTTTCAAATCATCTTGAGAAAGACTTTCTGTCTAGCATAGCTATGTGTTTCCATTTTCTCTATCTTCACAAAACCCATATCCTGACTTCAAGACCCCTCCCCAGCTGTCATCAGATAGTTAGATTCAAATCCTAGTTGTGCCACTTAGTAAATAGTTATCACATAGATGTTACATCTTTGTGACATTTGGCAAATTATGTATTAGTAGTACTATGAATCCTCACAAGAACAATCCTATGCAATAATATTATTATCCCTATTTCACAGATAAAGAAACTCAGAGAACTCATACATACCCAGGTTGATTTAGTAGCCCTCAGATTTTTCATTAGTAAGTAAAGATAGGAGTTATAGTATTTGTATCACAGGCACATCATAAGGATCATATTATGAGGCAATAGTATGTAAAATATATAGTACAGTGTTGGCACATGGAAAATGGCACAGCTTACTGGCTAAAACTACTGTGACTCTACTGAAATCTGAAATCATTCTAGTCATGTAACACTGCTGAATTGTTGAATACAGTGGGCATTTCTACTATATTTGCTATTTTTATTTTTTAATATATTTTTAAATATATTTTTTATTTTTTAATGTATTTTTAAATATATTTTTTGTAGAAGCGAGGTCTCACTATGTTGCTCAAGCAATCTTGAACTCCTGGGCTCAAGCAATCTTCTCACCTCAGCCTCCCAGAGTGCTGGCATTACTGGTGTGAGCCATCACACCCATTTATATTTGTTATTGCTGAACACTCATTTTTTGAAACTTTTCATTCTCTTGACAGTTATTAGTTATTAAAATAACATCAATAGACAGTTATTAATAGAACACTGCATTCCTTTGGCTCTCTTCCTACATATCTGGAGCTTTTCTTTTGTTTGTTTTTACTTCACATACTTCTCATCCTGCCCATTAAACACTGTTTCCCAATGCACCAGCCTCAGCTTAGTATTATTCTCACTGATACAGTCTTCTCTTGTCCTCTGTTATGGTAGATATGAGACTCCATTTCTAAAGCCACTTGCATCTCCCAGATATTTATCTCCCCAGTGCATCTGGTATATATCCAGTTACCTGTTGATAATATGGGTATCCCACAAGCACCCCAAACTTTGACCCCAAAAAGTCAAAAATCAAACTCTTCCCTTCTTAAAACCTATCCATTTTATCATATTTTCTCTCTGTCAGTGGAGCATTAACTAAAAAGAATAAAACTTATTAGACTTTCTTGTTTTCTCCATATTCTTTAGCTCCCACAATTAATTATCAAGTTCTGCTGACTTTACCTCTTAAATAATTTTTGAATCTATCCTTTTTTCTTTATCAATACTATCAGTACCCTCGTACTGGCTAAGGAGTTTCTTTGCATAGAGAGCATTCCCTGACAGATTTTTTTTCACCTCTGTTTTTCCTTCCTGTTCCCAAATTTATCCTCTGTAATGCAATTAGAGGGATGTATCCAAAAATAGGATCTTACCAAGGATCTTTATTACTTGAAAGAGTAAATTTCAAATCCTTTAACACTATGATATATAAATATTCTTATGATTTTTTTCAGCCTCATCTCCTACCTTTTCCTGCTAGAGCTTTACCTAATAACATTACCAAACTACATAAACAACCATATTTTTTTCTTATATCTATTTTTTTCTTGACCCGTTTCTCTGCCTAATGATGCTTGCCTAACTGATTTATCATTATTTTAATCTTATATTAGATGGCTCTTCTTTAGGAAGGCCACCCTAGCTCTTCCTATTCTGCTCCCATTAATACCTTTTAAATATCTCTCATGGCCTTGATCATTTTCTATTATACTTATTTCTTTCATTGTCTCTGAATGAACTCTGAGTTCTTTAAGAGCAGGGACTGGATTCATTCATTCAGGAACTTTTGAGTAACATTCTATGCCATATACTATGATAGGTGCTGGGGAACAAAAGGGATAAGACATACACAGTCTCTTTGATTATATAACTTATTTTCTAGTGGGACAAGATGGACGTGAAAAAGAAAATGACACAAATAAATACATATAAGTACATATAAAGTCAAGTATCAAAAACCAAAATAAGGATCATATGCCACTGTAGGTGTGGTTATGAGTACCTAGCCTAAGCCTTAACTGAGAAGAAGCACCTCAATATGCTTATTGAAGGAGAGAATGTATTTATGCCTAATGATATTGTCTTTTTTCTTAGATTCTCTCTCAGCAGTTACAGCAGATAGAGGCTGAGAACACCATGGAAACAGAGAGACAGGAGTCAACGATTCTGATGGAAAAGATGGAATGTAAAGTGGCTGAGAGAAAATTATCCTTCCAAAACCTGTGGGAAAAAATACATCTTCTTTTGGAACTGTCTGAGCACGCAGGTCAAGCCCAGGCTGAACTGTCATCTCTGTATAATGCTTTAGAGGAAACACACAAATCACAGATGGAAGAGGATGCTCACATTCTGGGTATGCAGAATGCTGAAAAAGAGCTGCAATCTTCCTGTGATGCTCTGATCCTTTTGCCTTAGCCTTCCAAGTAGCTGGACCCACAGGCATGTGTCACTGTGCCTGGCTCATTTTTTGATTTATTGAAGAAACAAGGTCTTGCCAAATTAGCGCAGGCTAGTCTTTGAACCCATGGGTTCAGACAGTCCTCTTGGCCGCAGCTCCCAGAATACTGGGATTACAGGCATGAGTCACTGTGCCTGGCTAATGAAAGATTTTTAGAAGTAATTAAGTTGAAAATTCCTATCAAAGAGCTTTACTGGGTGTTACATGGACATGCTATACTCTTAACTGAACCATGTTCATGTTTAAAACCATGCTATGGATTCTTAATAGGATATATAACACCTAAGTGGAGAATGATGAAAATAAAAACCACTGAAGCCATTTTCAAGGGGGAAAGAAAAACGAACTTTTAAAAAATAAATAGGTCTAAGCTGGGTGTGGCTTCAAGACCAGACTGGGCAACTTGGTGAGCCCTTGTCTCTACAATAAATAAAAAAAATTAGCCGAGTGTGGTGGCACACACCTGTGGGTCCTGCTACTTGGAGGGCTGAGGCAGAAGGATCTATCACCTGAACTCAACACGTTGCAGCTGCGGTGGGTTTGAGTGTGCCACTGTACTTTAGCCTGGGTGACAGAGTGAGATTCCAACTCAAAACAAACAAAAAATACCTAGACCTGTATTATTTGACCTCTGAAGGAAGTTGTTTGCTGTAGTGCCCTTTAGTCTATAAGAACATTTAGACAGTTTTAAAAAAATATAGTCATGGCATCAGAATTTTAATTAAGGCAACTAAACTAGCAAACAGCACATAGTGTATTCTTAGAAGTTAAGTCCAACTCATTAAGTTTCAGGCTTGAAGCAGATAATTCCATTTATTTGTTTTCTTTTCCTTAGACCAACTCCAGGAAAAAGCCAAAGAAATTAGCCAACTTGTAAATAAACCAACCTTGCGACAACACAAAATATCATCTCAGACTTCTTTCCCATACATTTATAATGAGGGTACACAGGTAATGAAATGTGAACTTCTTATAAATATGAACTGTTTGTCTTTGCTGTGTACATGTTTAGTAGTTGTAATGAGGATTTATTCTAGAAAGCATATAAGCTTATCTTTTCTGCCTGGAAAAAAAGCTAGTTTAAGGACAATTCTATGTGAAAAGGACATGAGAGGTAATGTGGTGCCTTAACAGTGAATAACAAGAAAATAGTAGATAACACACACCATGATCTCAGAAGTCTTTCGGAATTGAAGATATTAAAATTTTGTATTGGTGACGAATCATTGGTTTTGAATCAATTTTCCCAGTCCAGAAGGTCAGATTTTTATTTTTTTTGTAAACAGATTTGGTTTGGTTTAGTGCACACAAGTCAATCCAACCAAACTTATGTCTATTATATAAACCCTATTTTTCCCATTAGTTAATAGTAAAAAATTAATTGCCAAGTGGCTGTTGATTGGCCCGTATATCCTTTCTTCTTTCTACAAAAATCTCTGTGGAAAACTAGATTATACTCACCAGAAGGCTGCTTATTGAAAATGAGAACAAAGTGAGTTAGTTTGACGATCTCGATTGTCTAATATCAAGCTGATAACTGGATTCATTCATCTCCACTATAGGGTTACATCCTTCCAAACCGACAGACTTTTTGGCTAGCAGAGTCCCATGGTTTCTAGGTGTGGTTTCTATTTGCTTCTTGGTTTCTGACATCTAGTCTTTTCAATCTCTTCTATTTCCCCAGTCTCAATTTTTTTCTTCAATGTTTTATTGATGTATTTTCCAACCATTCAAATAAATTGGAAGAGTTTTATAGTGTCCTACCATCTAGAGTTTGTTATTGACATTTCAAGACATTTGGTTTATCAAATATCTGTTTATTCATTTCCTACCCATCCATAAATTCATCTTAATTTTTTGTACATTTCACAGTAAGTTGTGGACATCAGTATATTTCTCTCCAAATATTTCAGCATACTTATCATTGACTAGATTTCAGTATTTGTTTATAGTTCTTTTGAGGTAAGATTTACAAACCATTAAAATGCAGAGATCTTAGGTATATCATTCATTGAGTTTTTTCAAATGCATATACTTACTCATACCCCTATCAAGACACATCACATTACCATCACTGCTACAAAGTATTCTTCTGTGCTTTTACAGTTAGCCTCACCCCTCTCCACCAGAAACAGCTAGTTTTTTCACAATAGGATAATTTTGCCTGTTTTACATTACATAAATGTAATTATACATTATTTGCCCTTTTATAGAAAGCTGCTTCCACTCAGCATATTTTGAGATTCATCCATATTGTCGCAGCATTATAATTTATTCTTTCATATTGCTGATAAATATTGCATTTTTAAAAATATTGCATTTTTCTTTTGTATGATTGTGCTGTAGTTTGCTATTGATGGACATCTGTACTTTTTCATGCTTGCTTTTATAAATTAAGCTGCTATGAACATTCTCATAAAAGTATTTATGTGGACATATGTGTTTGTTTATCTTCAGTAAATACTAATTGAAAGATTGCTGAGCCATAGAGTGTATTTGTATTTAGTTCCTTTATGAGGAACTGCCAGATCTTTATCCAAAGTGGTTGAACTCTTTTATACTCCCACCTCATATGCATGAGAGTTTCAGTTGCTCCACATCTTCTCCAAGATTTAGTGTTATCAGTACTAATACTTTTAGCCATCTTATGGATGTGTAGTGGTATCTTGGAATGTCAATTTGCATTTTCCTGATGACAAATGATGGTGAATATTTTTTTCTGAGATTCTTGACCATATATATATCTTCTTTTGAAAGGCCTGTTCAAGTCATCTCCATTTTTAAAATTGAATTTTTTTGTCTTTTTATCATCAAGTTAAAGGAATTCTTTATATATATTGAATGTCAATCTATTATCAGATATGTTTGGTGAGTATTTTCTCCCATGCTGTGGTTTACCTATCCATTTTAATCATGATATCTTTTAACTAGCGCGCTTAAATTTTGATGAAGTCTATCATTAGTTTTCTGCATGGTTTTGATGTTCTGCCTCCTGTCTATGAAACCTATGCTTAGCCTCAAGTCACAAAGATATTCTCTTATATCTTCTTCCACAATTTATGGTTTTAGCTTTCACAGTTAAGTCACTCAGCCTCAATTTTTTGTGTACGTTATAAGATAAGGGTCAAGTTGTTTTGTTTCTATTTTCCCATATAGATATTAAATTGTTTCAGAACCATTTCTTGAAGAGACTTTACATTCCTCATTGGGTTGTTTTAAAGATTAATAGATCAATTTCTGAACTTTCTGTTCTGTTAAACTGCTCTGTATGTCAGTCCTTATGCCAGTATTGCACTGTCTTCATTATTGTAGTTTGTAGTTAGTCTTGAAGTCAGGTAGTATAAGTCCTCCCACTCTGTTGTTCTTGTCAGGATTGGTTTTATTATTCTCGGTCTTTTCCACATAAATGACACAGTCAGCTTCTCAAATTCTAGTTTTAAAAGCCAGATGGGATTTTAAGTTGACACTTTGTGTAATCTGCAGATCTATTTAGGGAGAACTGACATCTTAATGCAACTGAACTTTGCAGTCTCTGAAAATATCATATTGGCCAGGCACAGTGACTCGCACCTGTAATCTCAGCATTTTGGGGGGATGAGACAGGAGAATCCCTTGAGCCCAGGAGTTCAAGACCAGTTGGGCAACAGAGTGAGACCTTGTCTGTAGAAAAAATTTTTAAAAATTAGTTGGGAGCCGGGCTCGGTGGCTCAGCCTGTAATCCCGTGCCTTTGGGGGGCTGAGGTGAGTGGATTGCCTGAGCCCACGGGTTCGTGACCCGCCTGGTCAACTTGGCGAGACCTTATCACTACAATAAATCAAAAAATCAGCCAGGCATGGCAGCGCACGCCTGTAATTGCGGCTACTCGGAAGGCTGAGGTGGAAGGATCACTGGAGCCCAGCAGGTCGAGGCTGCGGTGGTCGGGAGTGGCCACTGCACTCCAGTCTGGGCGACAGAGTGAGACTCCAACTAAAAAAAAAAATTTAGTTGGGCATGGAGGTGTTCACCTGTAGTTCCAGCTACTCCAGAGACTGAGGAGGGTGGATTCCTTTAGTCCAGAAGATAAACGCTGTGGTGAGCTGTGATTGTACTACCGCACTCCCATCTGGGTGACAAAGTGAGAACCTGACTCAAAAAAAAAAAAAATCTAGGTGTGTGTGTGTGTGTGTGTGTGTGTGTGTGTTTGTGTGTCTCCATTTGATTTCTATGAACTTGATACATAATTTTATTAGATCTAATCTCTTTGTAGATTTTTTTAGAATTCTCTACATAAATAATCATGGTATCTGCAAATAAAAACAAGTTTTTCTTACTCCTTTCTAATCTTTATGCCTAATTACACTGTTTAATAGAAGTAATAAAACTTGACTTTCTGGCATTTTTCCTAATCTTTGGAGAAA
>NW_007160554.1:0-785 GCF_000164805.1 Carlito syrichta | reverse complement strand
GATTCCTTAAAAGCTGTAGTAAGAGGGGAATTTATATCCCTACAAACACACATGAAGAAAATGGAAGGAGCGCAAATTAATAGCCTAACAAGCCACCTAAGGAAGCTCGAGAAGCAAGACCACAAAAGCCCTAATTTCAGCAGAAGAATCCAGATCGCCAAAATAAAAGCCCAAATCCAGGACATAGAAGACAAAAAGACAATACAAAAAAATCAATGAAACAAAAAGCTGGTTCTTCAAAAGGATAAACAAAAGTGATGGTCCCCCAGCTAGACTGACCAAGAAAAAGAAAGAAAAAACCCAAATAAGCACAATCAGAAATACAAAAGATGAAGTCACATCTGACCCTGAAGAAATACAAAAGATCATCAGAGACTACTATGTACACTTGTATGGAAACAAACTTGAAAACCTCAAGGAAATGGAGGATTTTCTGTCATCACACAACCTACCTAAGTTGAAACAAGAAGAAATTGAGACCCTAAATAGACCAATAACAATCAAGGAAATTGACTATGTAATAAGAAAGCTACCTACAAAAAAAAGCCCTGGACCAGATGGCTTTCCAGCAGAATTCTACAAGACATTTAAGGAGGAACTGATTTCAGTCCTACTGAAGCTATTTCAGGTGATTGAGAAAGATGGAACCCTCCCCAAATCATTTCATGAAGCTAACATCACATTGATACCCAAACCAGGTAAAGATCCAACAGAAAAAGAGAACTACAGGCCAATATTCTTTGATGAAACATAGATGCTAAAATTCTCAACAAAATCCTAGCAAA
>NW_007160553.1:0-907 GCF_000164805.1 Carlito syrichta | reverse complement strand
TTCGTCACTTGTGGGATGTGAAGGGTTTACTTGTGCTGTGAAGACAGTTTCTGCAGGACTGTCCTCCTTGCCGGTCCTAGTCTGTCATGGCTACCATAGCAAAATGCCCTAAACCTGACAAAGGAAGTCGATGTAAGGAGAGCACTAAACAGCAACAAAGTACCATCAATCAGGAACTTAGAAACAACAGAACTGTCTCTCTCTCAGTTGTAGAGGCTGAAGTCCAAGATCACCACACTGGTGGTGCCACATCTGGTGAGGACACCCTTTTAGTTTGCAGATGGCAGTGTCTTTCACTGTGTCCACCTGTGGAGGGAGGGGTGAGGGATGAGGGAGCTTTCTGCATTTCGTTGTACAGGGCACCAGCCCCATTCTTGAGGGCTCCACCCTCATGCCCAGATCTCCTCCCAAAGGCCCCAACTCCAGAGACCATCTCCTTGAGGGTGAGGATTTCAACATTTGGATTTTTTGGCAGGGAACACACATTCAGACCCTGATTGGTCCTCCCCCACCACAGTCCTGCTTGACTAAACATACGTTCCTACTAGCATGTTGACCATTGTTTTGCTGCTCCAATGCCAAGATGTTATGGGTTTTGTTTTTGTTTTTGTTTTGAGAAAGCAGGATTTATTGAGAGGACAGAAAAGCTCCCAGAGTGGGAGAGGGACCTAAGAGGGTTGCCTGAGATATTGTGTTTTTGAGGGTGAAATTTGATGGATTGATTTTTTTTTTTTTTTTTTTTTTGCCACAGACAAAATCTCGTTGAACTCCTGGGCTCAAACAATGATCCTGCCTCAGCCTTCAAAAGTGTTGGGATTATGGGTGTGAGCTACCGTATCTGGCCAGGAATTTGATTTATTACAAATCACAGTATTTCTCAGGAATTCTTATTGACCATGATTGTTAT
>NW_007160552.1:0-762 GCF_000164805.1 Carlito syrichta | reverse complement strand
TTTAGTTTGCAGATGGCAGTGTCTTTCACTGTGTCCACCTGTGGAGGGAGGGGTGAGGGATGAGGGAGCTTTCTGCATTTCGTTGTACAGGGCACCAGCCCCATTCTTGAGGGCTCCACCCTCATGCCCAGATCTCCTCCCAAAGGCCCCAACTCCCGAGACCATCTCCTTGAGGGTGAGGATTTCAACATTTGGATTTTTTGGCAGGGAACACACATTCAGACCCTGATTGGTCCTCCCCCACCACAGTCCTGCTTGACTAAACATACGTTCCTACTAGCATGTTGACCATTGTTTTGCTGCTCCAATGCCAAGATGTTATGGGTTTTGTTTTTGTTTTTGTTTTGAGAAAGCAGGATTTATTGAGAGGACAGAAAAGCTCCCAGAGTGGGAGAGGGACCTAAGAGGGTTGCCTGAGATATTGTGTTTTTGAGGGTGAAATTTGATGGATTGATTTTTTTTTTTTTTTTTTTTTTTTTTTTGCCACAGACAAAATCTCGTTGAACTTCTGGGCTCAAACAGTGATCCTGGCTCAGCCTTCAAAAGTGTTGGGATTATGGGTGTGAGCTACCGTATCTGGCCAGGAATTTGATTTATTACAAATCACAGTATTTCTCAGGAATTCTTATTGACCATGATTGTTATCTGCTCTGCTATACCTGAAGGCAGCCTTATACATGCTCTATATTTCCCCATGGCAGTTTCCACTTTACTCTTTCTCATTCAGTGGGTTGTGCAGATGTACTGGGGTGTGTATCAGTT
>NW_007160551.1:0-1104 GCF_000164805.1 Carlito syrichta | reverse complement strand
TTCTGCATTTCGTTGTACAGGGCACCAGCCCCATTCTTGAGGGCTCCACCCTCATGCCCAGATCTCCTCCCAAAGGCCCCAACTCCCGAGACCATCTCCTTGAGGGTGAGGATTTCAACATTTGGATTTTTTGGCAGGGAACACACATTCAGACCCTGATTGGTCCTCCCCCACCACAGTCCTGCTTGACTAAACATACGTTCCTACTAGCATGTTGACCATTGTTTTGCTGCTCCAATGCCAAGATGTTATGGGTTTTGTTTTTGTTTTTGTTTTGAGAAAGCAGGATTTATTGAGAGGACAGAAAAGCTCCCAGAGTGGGAGAGGGACCTAAGAGGGTTGCCTGAGATATTGTGTTTTTGAGGGTGAAATTTGATGGATTGATTTTTTTTTTTTTTTTTTTTTTGCCACAGACAAAATCTCGTTGAACTCCTGGGCTCAAACAATGATCCTGCCTCAGCCTTCAAAAGTGTTGGGATTATGGGTGTGAGCTACCGTATCTGGCCAGGAATTTGATTTATTACAAATCACAGTATTTCTCAGGAATTCTTATTGACCATGATTGTTATCTGCTCTGCTATACCTGAAGGCAGCCTTATACATGCTCTATATTTCCCCATGGCAGTTTCCACTTTACTCTTTCTCATTCAGTGGGTTGTGCAGATGTACTGGGGTGTGTATCAGTTTCCTAGGGCTGCAATAACAATGCCACAAAGGCTGGGCATGGTGGCTCATGACTATAATCCCAGCACTTTGGGAGGCTGAGGCAAGAGTATTGCCTGAGTCCATGGATTTGAGACCAGCCTGGGCAATTTGGCGAGACCTTATTTCTACAGTAAATCAAAAAAAATTAGCCGAGCATGGTGGCACATCCCTGTAGTTCCACCAATTTAAAGACTGAGGCAGAAGGATCACCTGAGCCCAGCAGGTTGAGGCTGCAATGGCCCTGAGTGTGCCACTGCACTCCAGTCTGGGCGACAGAGTGAGACTCCAACTCAAAAATAAAAAGCAACAACCCCCCAAAATGGCACAATTTAGGCTGCTCAAAACAACAGAAGTGCATTATGTCATATTTGTGGAGGCCAAAAGCCCACAGAAAAGTGT
>NW_007160550.1:0-813 GCF_000164805.1 Carlito syrichta | reverse complement strand
AAAATCTTGTTGAACTCCTGGGCTCAAACAATGATCTGCCTCAGCCTTCAAAAGTGTTGGGATTATGGGTGTGAGCTACCATATCTGGCCAGGAATTTGATTTATTACAAATCACAGTATTTCTCAGGAATTCTTATTGACCATGTTTGTTATCTGCTCTGCTATACCTGAAGGCAGCCTTATGCATGCTCTATATTTCCCCATGGCAGTTTCCACTTTACTCTTTCTCATTCAGTGGGATGTGCAGATGTACTGGGGTGTGTATCAGTTTCCTAGGGCTGCAATAACAATGCCACAAAGGTTGGGCATGGTGGCTCATGACTATAATCCCAGCACTTTGGGAGGCTGAGGCAAGACTATTGCCTGAGTCCATGGATTTGAGACCAGCCTGGGCAATTTGGCGAGACCTTATCTCTACAGTAAATCAAAAAAAATTAGCCGAGCATGGTAGCACATCCCTGTAGTTCCACCAATTTAAAGACTGAGGCAGAAGGATCACCTGAGCCCAGCAGGTTGAGGCTGCAATGGCCCTGAGTGTGCCACTGCACTCCAGCCTGGGTGACAGAGTGAGACTCCAACTCAAAAATAAAAAGCAACAACCCCCCAAAATGGCACAATCTAGGCTGCTCAAAACAACAGAAGTGCATTCTGTCATATTTGTGGAGGCCAGAAGCCCACAGAGAGGTGTTCTTGGATTGCATTCCCTCAGAAGACTCTGGGGAGACACGTCCTTTCTCTCTCCCAGCCCCTGGGGCAGTTGGAAAGTTATTGCTGTTTCTGTTTTGCAGTGGCATCATGCCAGTCCCTGCCTCC
>NW_007160549.1:0-674 GCF_000164805.1 Carlito syrichta | reverse complement strand
CGTTCACCTTAAGACCAGAGATACATCCAAATATGGCAAGAAGATTCTTATTGTCTTGGAACCTGGCGTTGGTTGTTCCGTGGAAACTAACAGATTTGGAGTGCCTGGTACCCATTTACAACTTTCAATAGGACCAATGTTGCTGGAGTCATGAAATGACTGATATGTAATATCCGCATGCTAAATTGCTCTGAAACATTTGGGGAGCTCGAAGCCCTGTTTCTTGTTTGTTCCATAGCAGACACCCTGGTAATTTTTTGGATTGAGGACTCGTACAACAAAGATTCTTTATTCTTCCTAAGTTAGAGTCCGTTTAGTGTCCTGTATTTGAGGACTCTCTTTCCCTCGATTCCTGTTTCAAAACCCTGATACTTCTTTAGCCCTTAGTAAGACGCCATGTAGATTTTTTGATTGAGGAAGTGTAGAACAGATTTCTTCTTTTTTCTTAGCAAGAGGCCATGTAGTTTCCTGTATATGAGGACTGCTATTACGCACATCCATGCCTCGAATCCCTGATACTTCTTTACCCGTCAGCAACATGCCGTGTCGATTTTCAGGACTGAGGACTCGTATAACCCAGATTCCTTTTTTTAGAAACAAACGTGCAGTTGCCTGTATATGAGTACTCCTTTCCCAGATACATGCGTCGAAACCACGATGCTTGTTTAGATCTT
>NW_007160548.1:0-794 GCF_000164805.1 Carlito syrichta | reverse complement strand
CTGCTATAACCCTAATTCTTCTTCTTCCTGGGCAAGGGGCCGTGTATTTTCCTGTATATTAGGACTCTTATTACATAGATTCTGCTTCGAAACTCTGATTCTTTTTTAACTGTTTCCAAGATGCCTTGTAGATTTTTGGGATTGAGGACTCATGTAACCCATATTCCTTATTCCTTCTTAGCAAAAGGTCATGTGGTTGCCTGTATATAAGGACTCCATTTCCCCAGAGTCATGCTCGAAATCACCTTGATTCATCTTTAGCCCATAGCAAGATGACCTAAAAGTTTTTTGGGATTCAGGACACGGGTTATGCAGATTGCTTATTCTTACTTAACAATAGGCAGTGAAGTTTCATGTATGTGAGGACTCCCATTACCCAGATTTCGACTTCTAAAACCTGATTCCTGGTTACCTCTTAGGAAGACGGCCTGTAGTTGTCGGGATTGAGGACTCATGTAACCAAGATTCCTTATACTTCCTTAGCAATATGATGTGTACTTACCTGTATATGATGATTCCTATTAGCCAGCTTCCTGCTTCACTCTGCAGGATGCTGAGACAGTTCACGGTGATCGAGAATTCCAGTTGTTTGGATATCAAGAGAAATAAGACCATAATGTTTTCTGGGATCTGGAATCCAAGATTCCTGTTTCCCTTTCACATGACCTCCACAAAATGTGGAATCTTCAAACACAACATCCCAATTCCGACCTGCACACCCACATGAATTTTCTGTAGTTTGACGTCAGCTGAATCGAGGGATTTTGTACCAATATGACTTTTGATTCTGAAGA
>NW_007160547.1:0-1255 GCF_000164805.1 Carlito syrichta | reverse complement strand
GGGGGAGAGGGGGTGGTTGGACCAGATTCAAACTCAGTTTGTGTGATTCTTATTTCCTCTATTTTTCTTTTCTGTAAGAGTGCCCTTTACTTTTGAAATGAAAATTCAAGACTCAAATTCACTGTCACCCTATACCATGCACTTATTTAACCAGGATTTATGCAAGATGCTTGAAGGCATCCTGTCCTGAGACCTTCTGAATTACCTCTGTCTGAACCAGGCCATCAGAGACCTGGCAGCATCCCATGGGCCTTCATGAGACTGCTTTCACTAGCCATGCCTGAGAGGCTGCTGCTATCTGTGTCCAGAAGTATGAGCAAAACGTGGTCCCTGAGAGACCCACTGCCTTGGTGTCTTGTGCTTCTTCTGAGGAGGTGTTTTGCTATTGTTGTTGCTTTTTTAATAGTTGGAGGACTATTTATTCATTTATTTAGAGTCAGAGTCTCACTCTGTTGCCCCAGCTGGAATGCAATTGCACACTCATGGCTACCACAGACTCAACACGCTGGGCTCAGGTGATCCTTCCACCACAACCTTCCAAGTAGTTGGAACTACAAGGTGCCCACCACCATGCCCGGCTAATTTTTAAAATGTATTTTAGAGGTGAGGTGTCTTGCCTCTAAGGTCTTGCCATGTTGCCCATGCTGGTCACAAGTTTCCCAGACTGATCTTGAGCACCTGGGCTCAGGTAATCCTTTTATCCTTCGCCTCCCATAGTGTTAGAATTACAAGTGTGACCCACGGGGCCCGGCTGACTTTTTAGTTTAGAGAAATTTTTCTGTTCAAGTTCCTTTTTCTGTTTCTATAAATTTCACTGCTTTAGATATCCCATGTAAGTCAAATCAGACAGAATTTTTGTGTCATCTTTTGTGACAGGGTTATTTTAGTTAGCATATGGCACTCAGTGTTCATCTATGTTGTGGTATGTGTTGGAATTTCCCTCTTTTAAAGGCTGAAGAGCATCCCTTGTGTGTATATACCCATTTATTCATCCATTTCTCCACTGGTGGACACTTGTTCTTCTTCTCCTCATGGCTACTGTGAATAGTTCTGCTGTGGAAAGAGCTGTATGAAGGTCTCCTAAAAATTCTGCTTTCAGTTACTTTACATAACTGGAAGTGGAATTGCTGGATCACCTGTTAGTCTATTTCTACCCTGCACTTTATCCTGGGTGAAAGACCAAGACCCTGTCTCTAAGAAAAATTGCAAACGGGTGTTGGTTTGTTTTTGTTCTTTAATTGCAAGTGTTCTTTAT
>NW_007160546.1:0-810 GCF_000164805.1 Carlito syrichta | reverse complement strand
CCAATGGCTGTCAGAGCACTGTACACAAATCCTTGATACTGAAGGCTTGCTCAGTAGTCAAGGTCCAGCCCATTATGATGTCAAAGTTCTGAGGCTGATGTCATGAATGGCAATCTGACACGCTTGTTTTCCTGACTCTGCTTACATCTTCTAATTGAAAAATTAGCCGTTCAGGCAAACGAGTGATACAGGGAAAAAAAACCAGTACGTTAACATCATTCTTCTCAGACCTGGAAATTACAATAGTGAATTCATATGAAATTTAAAACAATCATGAAAATCCTAAAGAATCCTTATCAAAAGATACAAAGCAGGAACTATCACGTTCCGCATTTGGAACTTTAGTATAAGTTTACAATAATCAAAACAGCCTGGTATTGGTACTGGAAAAGGGCCATAGGATACTGGGTCAGGACAGAGAGTGAAATCCTCAAATTCTCACCCAACTCATCTTTGAAAGAACCTCCAGGAACCACTGAGGAATGAAGAACATATTCAGTACATGTTGCTGGGAAAAGTCTGACTACATGAACAAGATTCAAACAGGACCCCTAACTATCGCCATACACATTAACTCGAAATGGATCAAAGACCTAAATGTAAAACACCAAATTATAATCACCAAAGAAAAACAGGAGACACCTTTATGAAAACTGGAACCCGGAGCTACTCTCTTCAGATCCCTCAAATACCCATAACTTAAAAAGAATGTTAGACAAGTGGGATCGTACCAAGAAATTAAGCTTTGCAAATACAGAAATCATCAAATAGTATGCAGACAGCCTCAGAATGGGACAAACCATCCTCCAG
>NW_007160545.1:0-808 GCF_000164805.1 Carlito syrichta | reverse complement strand
GTACAACATAAACCCTGCAGTGGTTTAGAACATGAGAGTAAACTTAAAATGCAGACATACCACTCAACTTCAGTAAGATGCATCAACATCACATCTGTTTTGGATTTGAACCTACAACAAATGGGACAATGGTTTTGTTGGTGAAAATGAACAGTGGCACACAAAGGGGATTTAAAAACTGTAACATGAACAATAGTTTAGTCTAGAGCCTCACACATTTGAGTTTGTGAACTTGAACAACGCAGTCCCTACTAGAAATAGCTACATCACTGACTGTTCAAAGGAGCTGATCATTAATTAGTACATGTGATCAACATTGTCACAATGTGTTTGAGGGACACATCTGTGTGATGTCTCAAAAAACTAGAACTGGAAACACTTATCAGTCATGCTTGCCTGACAATTTCTATCTCAGTTTCCTGGGAGACGCTGACAAGTGTACTCAGAGGATTTAAGTGATATCTCTGTATGCAGCAGGATAATATTCAATCATATTAGCCAAAGCGTTCTCCTTCACCAATTTATGTTACCCTGTAAACCCACTCTATAAGATAGTCCACTAGAAGCTGTGCATAAAAGTGGGATATCACAGGAGAAAAAAATAAATGGTGTGTAGCCTCTAGGATCACGTACATCAAAAGCAAGTTTCTGAGGCAAAACAGACAAACAAGAGAACAATACCAAGAAGAGTCAAAGTTTTCTAAATGCAAAGAGTACTAAGAACAGTATAAGAGAGAGAAAACTATAACATGGGGGTCAAATTCTGTGGGAACTTGAGATGGGACTCTCCCACACTAAGGTGTGAAAA
>NW_007160544.1:0-742 GCF_000164805.1 Carlito syrichta | reverse complement strand
ATACTCAGGTCAAAATGACATATTTCTACTTATGAAAAGAAATGAATATAATGTGCTGGGACTTTTCCAGAATTGCAGCCCTATGTTCATGCGAGAATAGAGGATGTTACTGATGGATCGAGAAAAGCATTTCAAAAATTTAATTGAATGCTTAGGAAACACCATAATTTACAGACATCTAGCTCTCTCTCTCTGAACCACTGAATCAAAAGCTCAGGGGTAGAAAAGAGAAAACAGAGCACCTGAAAAGTTTGACACAAGGTATTATGCATGCAAAAGCTCTGAAAATCTCAAATGACATACCACAAAGGGAATAGGACATCTGAAGAAAGGAGGCAAAAGTCCAAATTCTCCATTTATTAGACTTGTCATTTCTGAGTTAACAGATCTTCAATGGAATCAAGGAATGGAAAGATTAGTGCCAAACAGCCACACACAGATACGTACCCATAGACACACACATACACACAAATTCAAAAATCCCACAATAACACGTCTTGACTTATGGAAGAAAGTTATCTTCACCCAGGGAGACGAGGTTTCTGTAGTTCTGCAGCATCACGTTCTTGTAGAAAACCCTCTGGGCAGGGTTTAGGCGTTTCCACTCGTCCCGAGAGAATACTATGGCCACATCCTTGAATGTCAACCGTCCCTAGAATGAAAAACACATTTCACCAAGTGACTATGCGGTGAATTCTGCTTTTCACATAAAATGAGAAGAGGAGTAAATGGTACGAGTAGA
>NW_007160543.1:0-747 GCF_000164805.1 Carlito syrichta | reverse complement strand
CAGCCAATTCATCAGCTGAAATGTTAAGTCACCTAGCTAACTCGTTAACCAACTAGTCAAGCCAGCTACTTAACTCGTTTTCCACCAAGTTAACACAGTTGGCTAACCTGTTAACCAACTTGATATGTCAGGTATCTATCTCGTTATCCAAGTAGTTAAGTCAGCTAGCTAAGTCAGTTGGCTAAATAGCTTGATAGCTAAGTCAGCAATCTCAATAGTTAGCTAACTATTTAAGTCAGCTACTTAACTCTGATACCTAATTCGTTAGCTAATTATTAAATCAGCTAACTAGCCAGATACTTAAATAGTTAGCTAACTATTTAATTCAGGTAGTTAAGTCAGCTAGCTAACTACTTAAGTCAGCCAGTTAAGTCAGCTAGCTAAATAGTTAAGTCAGCTAGCTAAGTCAGCTAGTTAAGTCATTTTTCTAAATTAGCCAGCTGCTTAATACAGCTAGCTAGCTAGTGATGTAACAGGTTACATCAGTAGGTTGAGTCAGGTAGTTAGCTAGTTAACGGGTTAAGTCAGCTGATGGAGTCAGCTAGCTAGCTAGTTAGCAAACGGGTTGACTCAGCTGGTTGAGTAGGCTAGTTAGCTAGTTAGCTAATGAGTTAAGTTACCTGAATGAGTCAGCTAGCTAGACAGTTAGCTAATGAGTTAAATCAGCTGGTTGTGTCAGCTATCTAGCTTGTTAGCTAATGATTTAAGTCAGATGATTAAGTCACCTAGCTAGCACGTTAGATAATG
>NW_007160542.1:0-808 GCF_000164805.1 Carlito syrichta | reverse complement strand
AGCTAGCTAGTTAACTAAAAATTTAAGGCAGCTGGCTAGCTAGGCAGTGAACTTGTTAAGTCAGATGGCTAGTTTGCTGGTTAGCTGGTTAATTCAGCTAGTTAATAGATCTGGCAAACCAACTGGCATGATAGGTAACTAGATGGTTAAGTCAGCTAGACATCTACCTGGCTAGCTAGTGATTTCTACGAGTTAAGTCATCTGGCTAGCCAACTGGCTAGCTGGTTAAGTCAGGTAGTTTAGTCAGCTGTCTAGCCAGGTGGCTGCTTATGTAGCTAGCTGGAAAAGTCAGCTTGCTAGCCAGCAGGCTAGCTGTTCAATGCACCTAGTTAATTCTGCTGACTAGACTGATGGCTAGGTAGGTAGCTATCTAGTTATGTGAGCTGGATAGTCAGCTTGCTAGCATAAGTCACCTAGTTAAGTCAGCTGGCTAGCAATCTGACTAGGTCGGTAGCCATCTAGTTAAGTCAGCTGGCTACCAGCTGACTAGCTGGTTAAATCAGTTAATTAAGTCAGTTGACAACCAGCTTTCTAGCTAATTAAGTCAACTCATTAAGTCAATTGGCAATCCAGTTGGTTAGCAAGTTAAGGCACCTAGTTGAGTTGGCTGGTGAGTTATGTAGCTAGCTTGTTAAGACATCTAGATAAGTCAACTTACTAGTTAGTTAGCTAGCAAGTTAAGTCACTAAGTTAAGTCAGCTTGCTAGCCAGTTACCTATCAGGGTAGCTATCTAGTTAAACCATCTGGTTAGCCAGACTGACTATCTCATTATGTCACTTAGTTACGTCTGTTGGCTGGCCAGCAGGA
>NW_007160541.1:0-956 GCF_000164805.1 Carlito syrichta | reverse complement strand
CACCAAAAAATTATTTTTTAAAAAGTTCAACAAGGCAACAGAAGGAAATTATGGAAAAGTGAGAATGAGAGAAAGCAGAAGAAAAATAGAAATTTGATTTGTAGAGACCCAGGGACTATTTCTTGATATCTCACATTAAAGAGGTAAAAGTAGGGAAAGGAAAAAGTCAATGTTCAGTATTTCTTTTATTCCACTAGCCTACTTCAAGAATGTTGTAAGTAATCATTTGAAAATTGAATATCTACTGGTGATGTACTGAGAGGACCATAATAGAGTATACCATAAACTTGGGTTAAAAGCATGGTATAACCCAATAAATATGTAATCGGCTTGTGGACAATAGCACAGCCATTGTTAGTTTTTAGTTTTCTGTCTTAAAACATAACCTGTAACTGTTCAAAGTTCCAGTTATGGGAAAAACTGCAAAGCTCCAGTTATTCTTCCCTTATCTTACTTTCCCCTTAGCAACAACCAATCAAGTGCCAGGGGGTAATCACCTAAGTTTCCAGATGTCTCTGCAACTTCCCCAGCTAGTGGACCAAGGTCAGCCTGAGTCAGGCTAGCCAATCCTCCACAATTAAGCTGACCACCAGAGAAACTACCCAATTAAATGGTAGCAACACTGGAAGGTCCCCCAAACTCCTCCTCCCTTTGTGTAAAAGCATAAAAGGCATCTGCTTAAAGAAATCAGAGCCTCTGTATGTACTCCACTGTGTCGGCTTTTGACAGGTCCAGGCTCAAGCTTGTAAATAAAGACCCTCTTGAACTTTCATTGGAATTGGCTCTTGGTGGTCTCTCGGATTGAACATTCGGCCACTACAGTACAAACCAAAATATTTCTTTTCATGCTTTAACTAAATAATACAAATAATTGTTTTATTTTAGTCATATTATATTTAAGACCATAATTTAATCAAATAATCCAGCTCATTTCATTTCATCTTTTTGGGGAGGGG
>NW_007160540.1:0-5402 GCF_000164805.1 Carlito syrichta | reverse complement strand
TGTTCAAAGTTCCAGTTATGGGAAAAACTGCAAAGCTCCAGTATTCTTCCCTATCTTACTTTCCCTTAGCAACAACCAATCAAGTGCCAGGGGGTAATCACCTAAGTTTCCAGATGTCTCTGCAACTTCCCCAGCTAGTGGACCAAGGTCAGCCTGAGTCAGGCTAGCCAATCCTCCACAATTAAGCTGACCACCAGAGAAACTACCCAATTAAATGGTAGCAACACTGGAAGGTCCCCCAAACTCCTCCTCCCTTTGTGTAAAAGCATAAAAGGCATCTGCTTAAAGAAATCAGAGCCTCTGTATGTACTCCACTGTGTCGGCTTTTGACAGGTCCAGGCTCAAGCTTGTAAATAAAGACCCTCTTGAACTTTCATTGGAATTGGCTCTTGGTGGTCTCTTGGATTGAACATTCGGCCACTACAGTACAAACCAAAATATTTCTTTTCATGCTTTAACTAAATAATACAAATAATTGTTTTATTTTAGTCATATTATATTTAAGACCATAATTTAATCAAATAATCCAGTTCATTTCATTTCATCTTTTTGGGGAGGGGTGAAAGAAGTGATGGGGGATGTTTTACATAAATGTGAACCTAAAATATAATGCATGTATATGTTAATCTGAGTATGCATACGATTTATTATATGTTACTAAGCCAATCACTTACATACATCATATTATTTAATTATAAAATAATCCTATGAGGAAGGCATTTATCATCAATATTTTAGAGATGAGAAAAGTGACTTGAAAGGACAGAGAGCAAGGAAATGCTTTTTTTATCTTGCAATGATGAGAAAATAAGGTTATGTTCTGGAAAAATGCATAATTTAGGTAAAGACTAACTTTGCTGACTTTGTCTTTTCAGAAACACAGACTTCAAGCACGATCACCATTGTATACTCAGTGCATAGTGATCAGGACTCACCTCCTCCCTCAGAATTTTCTGCCCAGTCCTCCTTGTGCCCTAAGGCCTGGCAGATTGGCAATCACTCTTGTAAAGGGAATTTACAAGTCCTAAGATTTATGCATTACAAAAGTTATGCAGATCACAGGACTTGTGACAACTCAGAAGGGTAAGCTAATGGAGATTCAATTCCCCTGTAGATTATGTGCCCTCTGAGGGAATATCAAGAATTTCCCAAAGCTGCCCACTGGGAATGCATAAGAATTAAAGGGAGGAGCCTCTCGGGGCTCAATCTGTAATCTCAGCATTTTGGGAGGCAGAGGCGAGGGGATTGCCTGAGCCTGCGACTTCAAGACCCACCTGGGCAATTTGGCAAGACCTCGTCTCTACAATAAATCAAAAATTAGCTGGGTATGGTAGAGGGCACCTGTAGTTCCAGCTACTTGGAAGGCTGAGGTGGAAGGATTGCCTGTGCCCAGCAGGTCGAGGCTGTGGTGACTGGGAGCATGTCACTGCACTCCAGTCTGGGCGACAGAGTGAGACTCCAACTCAAAAAAAAAAAAAAAGAAAGAAAGGGAAAATGCATCCTCCATTAGCTCTCAGGAATGTTTTTCAGGAATTTACAGGAGCACTAGGACCTCATCAAGACCTTCTCTAGGGGTTATGAGAATATGGGCAAACATTAGCAGGTCTCTGTCACAGGATCTCCAAGACATTCCCAGATGGTCAATGCAGAAGTCATGGCAGCACACCTACCTGATTATGACACCCCCAAGGGAAAGGATTAAATCTCGGACTCTTATCACTTATCTAGAGTGTAGGCCCCTCCCTGTCTGTGGGAAGTGAAGCTTTCTTAAATAAATCTTCTCTCACCATTTTGTGTCACAATTTTTTACATTTACTCAGATCTCTAGGTTGCCAACGTGCACCTCTGGCTTGCCAGTTCTACCTGTGTTTTGTCTCCTTGTGCCTCTCCTTTCTCCATCCATCTACCCTCACCCTACCTGGACCCTAACAACACTGACCCCAGAAATCTGACTTCAAAGATGACAATCTTTTTTTTTTTGAGTTGGAGTCTCACTCTGTTGCCCAGATTGGAGTACAGTGGCTGCTTCCGGCCACTGCAGGCTCGACCTGCTGGGCTCCGGTGATCCTCCACCTCAGCCTTCCGAGTAGCTGGCATTACAGGTGTGCGCTACCACACCCGGCTAATTTTTTGATTTTGTTGTAGAGATGAGGTCTCACCTGCCAAGGAGGATCTCGAACCCACGGGCTCAGGCAATCCACTCACCTCAGCCTCCCAAAGGCGTGGGATTTCTGGCTGAGCCCCCGAGCCCGGCAAAGATGACAATCTTTAACTCAAACATATCAAACATAAACTATGTGAAACATACTTTATATATACAATTTCCTTTACTCCTCACAACAATTTTGCTTTATAGTCATAATGATAACCATTTTACAGATAGAGACTAATCTCAGAGATTATGTAATTTATCCCAAATCAAACAGCTAAAATGTGACAGTGCTGAAATTTTAACCCAAGTGTTCAACTTTATATGTAATTGCAAATGAAGAAATGTACCAAATGAAATGAGTTTCCTTACTAAGAAATCAAAATACACTTTATTTATTCACAAAAAACTAAAGAAGATTTGTTTAAAAATTAGTTTGACAACCCTCCTAATATTGGCTCAGTATAGCATTGCAATTTTACATAAGAGGACTAAATTTGACTTACATTAACCCTGTCAAAACAAAGATTCCATTCTTTAGGAATCTGCTAATTTACTTTTTTTAAATCCATACTTTTTTCTTTGTCTTTTGACCACACATTGGCCATGGTAAAAAATCGCCAGAGTGAACAGTATGTTTATGTATCAGGAAATGAAAGGACCAATTTTCCTCATTCTCATTCTTTTGACCACATGACACCCTATGAACAGAGTATAATAGAACAAATTTATGGTTTCTGAAGAGGACTGCAGTTATCTAGACAATCATTGCTAGAATTCTGTCAGTTACCATATCAGCTACCATGTAACATTTTTGCCATCTGTGTAGAATAAATCTCTCTAGTAAAGGGAGGACTCAAAAGGCAAAAAAATCAACACAATTAAGTGGATAATATTTTCCTTTTTAAACTGTCATTATCCTCACTTACAATCAAAGAGTTCAACTCTGATTCAACCAATCAATATGATAGGTAGGGGAATAAATACTTTGTACAGTACAGAAACAGACACCTTGCTAATGCTGGCATCATCACTCTACATCAATGTTAAAATAAAAGGTTTAGTACTTTACTTCTGATGACAATGCTCTCCAGTAAGTTGAGGATCTGGGACTTGTTTCAGAGAGAAGAAAAGGAGGATACCTGTAGGTAGTATCTGGTTATAAGAAATTGGCCAGGAGCATCAGCTCATTTTATATATCAGAAGCAGGAATGTTAAATCAAGATATTATCCAAAAATCACTAATGATAAAATCTATTTCCTTCAGCTGAATTACTGAGTCACCCAGACCCAGACATTCATTACAGCTATAGAAAATCCTCTACCATGTAGCAATGCTGTATATCTGAATTCTAGAAATCTATGAACTTTCATCCTCTTTCCCATACTTTACTGCTCACTAAACTTTCTTTGCCTATCCATCTATGAACACAGTTTAATCTGCGTTAGATCCAGCTGAATCTCAGATTCAAAACCTTCAGAAGTCAGATAAGTGACTTCTAAGACTTGTAATCAGGCAGATGTGAAGACCGCCAGGAACACATTGTCTTCTTCGTGCCAATGCAGAACAGATGATCAAGTAGATAACATTAGCTAAAATGTCCTTTGCTGTCTTTTTTATTCATTACTAGATGCTTAAAACCAAAATCTCCTCATTCTGGAAAGGTGCTAATAAGTATATGACTGGACGGGTAGTGGTGGATTAAGCCTGTAATCCCAACACTTTGGGAGGTGAGGCAAAAGAATTTCCTAAACCCCCTCCCGGGTTCACTTGGTGAGACTCCAACTCACCAAAATAAATAAATAAGTAAATGAATAACTAAATAAAAACTAAGCTATAAAACTAATATAATTATTTTGCAAACTACTATTATTTTAATAGTATAATATTTTACTTTATACATATTTTACAGAGCAGACTTTGCTTTGTGCTTTGTTAATATCCCATTTTACATAATTCCAATATAAGGGAATTTGCAAGGTTACTGGATATACTTATTCTTTCCTGTATGCACTTGAGAAGAATGATCATCCTCAGAAGATATATTTATTTCTTAAAATTAAAAACAATTCCGTTTTCATATTTATATTGTTCACCTGTGAACCTACTATAACTTCAGATTGAGTAAAATGGCCTCAAATTTTTTTTTTATTTGAGTTGGAGTCTCACTGTTGCCCAGATTGGAGTGCATTGGCCGCTCCCGGCCACCGCATCCTCGACCTCCTGGTCTCTGGTGATCCTTCTGCCTCAGCCTTCCACATAGCTGGATCTATAGGCGTGCACTACCACACCCGGCTAATATTCTTGATTTATTGTAGTGATGAGGTCTCACCTGCCCAGGCGGGTCTCGAGCCTGTGGGCTTAGGCAATCCACTCACCTCAGCCTCCCAAAGGCATGGGATTACAGGCTGAGCCAACAAGCCTGGCTGGCCTCAAAATTTTATTACTACAAAGCTACCAACTAAAAAGAATTGAACAAAATGTCCTTTTTTTAAATAAAAATATGTCAAATAGCATGTGGTAAAAAATAAAGCATCTCTGGAATGAATAATACCTGAGAAGATGACTCTTACTTACCAAGCAATTGGGAACTGCTATAGAATAAACACAATTATGTTCCACAGTGTAATTTTTTGGAGAGTTTGGTGATAGAACAGTACCTTCTGAACCTGTTGAGCGACTTCCATGGGGTGTTAGAAAAAAATGATAAAAATATCATTTTTAGAAAAAAATTAAAAATGCATTCTATGATTATCTTTTTGATATAAAAGAAGTCTACTGGATTTTAAGGAGAAAAATTTATTTTCATCTTTTAACAAGACTCTCCAATGTCAAATGTTAGAAAGCATTGTGCACAGATAAAACTTTAAATGTATTCAAAGATAGTGTTTCAGAAGTAAAGCATGCACTATAATGACATTATAATGATGTTGTCTGTAAAGATAGTAATGATGGTTTTGCTTTCATCTATGATCAGAGTGTGACATTGTCTTTTTTAAAATAATGATGAGAATTTACACATACAAATGAAAAATTATTTTACTTGCTGCCAAACTTCAAAACTCCACTCATATTTCTCTGATGATGCTATCATATAATTAAGCATTTCTATATGAGGGACATGGATGGTTATACAAATATGTTCACCCACTCATCTAAGTATTCTATTTTCTCATCAATCTTGATCAGCTTATAAAATTAGCCGTGATGTCAGAGAACTTGGTGAAGTTGCCTTGGGGCAGACTTATTTGT
>NW_007160539.1:0-810 GCF_000164805.1 Carlito syrichta | reverse complement strand
CCTCCTACTTGGAAGGCTGAGGCGGAAGTATTGCCTGTACCCAGCAGGTCGAGGCTGCAATGACTGGGAGCATGTCACTGCACTCCAGTCTGGTCGACAGAGTGAGACTCCAACTAAAAAAAAAAAGAAAGAAAGGGAAAATGCATCCTCCATTAGCTCTAAGAAATGTTATTCAGGAATTTACAGGAGCACTGGGACCTCATCATGACCTTCTCTAGGGGTTATCAGAATATGGGCAAACATTAGCAGGTCTCTGTCACAGGATCTCCAAGACATTCCCAGATGGTCAATGCAGAAGTCATGGCAGTCACACCTACCTGATTATGACACCCCCAAGGGAAAGGATTAAATCCCGGGCTCTTATCACTTATCTAGAATGTAGGCCCCTCCCTGTCTGTGGGAAATGAAGTTTCTTAAATAAATCTTCTCTCACCATTTTTGTGTTGCAATTTTTTGCATTTACTTGGATCTCTGGGTTGCCAGCGTGTACCTCTGGCTTGCCGGCTCTACCTGTGTTTTTCCTCCCTGTGCTTCTCCTTTCTCCATCCATCTACCCTCACCCTATCTGGACCCTAACAACACTGACCCCAGAAATCTGACTTCAAAGATGACAATATTTAACTCAACCATATCGAACATAAGCTATATGAAACATACTTTATATATACAATTTCATTTACTCCTCACAACAATTTTGCTTTATATTCATAATGATAACAATTTTACAGATAGAGAATCATCTCAGAGATTATGTAATTTGTCCAAAATCAAACAGCTAAAATGTGACAGGGCTGAAATTAACCCAAGTGT
>NW_007160538.1:0-801 GCF_000164805.1 Carlito syrichta | reverse complement strand
CGAGCATGTCACTGCACTCCAGTCTGGTCGACAGAGTGAGACTCCAACTAAAAAAAGAAAGAAAGAAAGGAAAAATGCATCCTCCATTAGCTCTAAGAAATGTTATTCAGGAATTTACAGGAGCACTGGGACCTCATCATGACCTTCTCTAGGGGTTATGAGAATATGGGCAAACATTAGCAGGTCTCTGTCACAGGCTCTCCAAGACATTCCCAGATGGTCAATGCAGAAGTCATGGCAGTCACACCTACCTGATTATGACACCCCCAAGGGAAAGGATTAAATCCCGGGCTCTTATCACTTATCTAGAATGTAGGTCCCTCCCTGTCTGTGGGAAATGAAGTTTCTTAAATAAATCTTCTCTCACCATTTTTGTGTTGCAATTTTTTGCATTTACTTGGATCTCTGGGTTGCCAGCGTGTACCTCTGGCTTGCCGGCTCTACCTGTGTTTTTCCTCCCTGTGCTTCTCCTTTCTCCATCCATCTACCCTCACCCTATCTGGACCCTAACAACACTAACCCCAGAAATCTGACTTCAAAGATGACAATATTTAACTCAATCATATCGAACATAAGCTATATGAAACATACTTTATATATACAATTTCATTTACTCCTCACAACAATTTTGCTTTATATTCATAATGATAACAATTTTACAGATAGAGAATCATCTCAGAGATTATGTAATTTGTCCAAAATCAAACAGCTAAAATGTGACAGGGCTGAAATTTTAACCCAAGTGTTCAACTTTATATGTAATTGCAATGAAGAATGTACCAATGAAATGAGTTTCCTTAC
>NW_007160537.1:0-790 GCF_000164805.1 Carlito syrichta | reverse complement strand
CCTCAGGGAAAGGGAGGGCGTGACTATCAAGCCTTCCTGGGGGGTGACGGCCGGGAAACTCACTCCTGTCTCCTTGGCACTCAAGCAGGCTGAGACGGGAGTATGGCTGGAGACTGGGAGCTCGAGACCAGGCTGGATAACTTAGGAAGCCCCTACCACGACCCCAAGCAAACCCAAAAAACCTTAAGTGAGGGCTGGCCTTGGTGCGAGGATCGCCTCCAGCACAGAGTTCAAGACCAGACAGGAAGACCAGGATGTCAGACAATGGAAAGCCTGTGATCCCAGCACTTTTGGAGGCCCAGTTCGAGAGATGGCCTGAGTTGGGCAGTTTGAGAGCAGACTGGGCAACCAAGTGAGGAAGGAAAAGAAAGAAGGAAAGAAAAAAGAATGAAAGAAAGAAAGAAAGAAGGAAAGAAAGAAAGAAAGTAATCCATTCTCCTGCAAACCTTCTGCCCTCAGTCCTTCAGCCCCTCATGTGAGAGTCCCACAAGCTTGACGACTTCCAGACCCAAAACACCCCATGGCTGCCCCCTCTTTGGTGCATGAGTTCCCCAGACTCCTTGGCCCGTTTTCTGCCAGTTCTCTCCGAGAATATAAATGTGACACAGGCAGACCAACCCTCCCACTTGGCAACGAGGACACCCACCAAGAAATGCCAGGGACACATCCCTCACCCAGGGACATTTCTGTCTCCCAATCCCATTTTTCCTGGCTCTAAATCCATTCACGCTGCGAACATACCATGCATAGTTGAGAATCTGTGTACGATTCTGATGTTTTGGAGACAGGA
>NW_007160536.1:0-804 GCF_000164805.1 Carlito syrichta | reverse complement strand
AGCTATCTAGCTAGAGAGCTGTCAAGCCAGCTGACTTAACTAGGCAACATAACTAGCGAGCCAACTGGCTAACAGTCTGGTTTAACTGCCTATCTACCTAGCTAGCCAACTGGATAGCCAGGTGACTTAACTAGCTAGCTACCTACGTAGCGCTCTTGTTTGCCAGCTGACTTAGCTACCTAGCTACCTAGCTAACCAGCTGACTAGTGAGCTGACTTAACTAGGTTGTTTAACCAGTTAGCTAACTGACTAGCCAGCTGACTTAACTAGCTAGCTACCTAGCTAGGCAGCTGACTAGCCAGCTGACTTAACTCACTAAATTAAACTGGCAAACTGACTTAACTAGCTGACTTGACCAGCTAGCTACCTAGCTAGCCAGCTGGCATAGCTAACTGTCTTAAGTAACTTGCTACCTAGCTAGCTATCTAGCTAGCCAGCTGACTTAACTAGCTGACTTAACTATCTAGCTACCTGACATGACTAGTTGACATATATCTAACTTCCTATCTAGCCAGCTGACTTAACTAGCTGAAACAACTACCCAGCTAGGCAGCTGGCTAGCCATCAGATTTAACTAACTTCTTAACTAAATAACCAGCTGGATAGCCAACTGATTCAACGAGCTGACTTAACTAGCTAGCCAGCTGGTCGCCAGGTGACTTAACTAGCTGACATAACCTGCAAGTCAACTGGCTAGACAGCTGCCTTAAATAGCTGGCTACCTATCTAGCCACCTGGCTAGCCAACTGAATTACCTAGCTGACTTTTGCTAGCAAGCTGTCTAGCCAGCTCACTTAACTAGCC
>NW_007160535.1:0-1017 GCF_000164805.1 Carlito syrichta | reverse complement strand
CCTCACTAACTTAAACTGGCAAACTGACTTAACTAACTGACTTGATCAGTTAGCTACCTAGCTAGCCAGCTGGCATAGCTAACTGTCTTTAGTAACTTGCTACCTAGCTAGCTATCTAGCTAGCCAGCTGACTTAACTAGCTGACTTAACTAGCTAGCTACCTGACATGACTAGTTGACATATATCTAGCTTCCTATCTAGCCAGCTGACTTAACTAGCTGAAATAACTACCTAGCTAGGCAGCTGGCTAGCCATCAGACTTAACTAACTTCTTAACTAAATAACCAGCTGGATAGCCAACTGATTTAACGAGCTGACTTAACTAGCTAGCCAGCTGGTTGCCAGGTGACTTAACTAGCTGGCATAACCTGCAAGTCAACTGGCTAGACAGCTGCCTTAAATAGCTGGCTACCTATCTAGCCACCTGGCTAGCCAACTGAATTACCTAGCTGACTTTTGCTAGCAAGCTGTCTAGCCAGCTCACTTAACTAGCGAGCTACCTACCTAGCCAGCAGGCAAGCTTGCTGACTTAACTAGCTGACTTGAACAGCCAGCCTGCTGGCTGGCAAGCTGACTTATATAGCTAGCTACATAACTAGCCAGCTGGCTAGACAGCCAACTGAACTAGCTGACTTAACCAGCTAACTAGTTGACTAATAAGCACATTTAACTCACTGACACACTAGCTAGCCAGGTAGCTATCTAGCTGACTTAACTAGCTACCTACATTGCCAGTTGGCTTGCTAGTTCTCTTACCTAGCTGAATTAACCAGCTAGCCAGCTGGCTAGCCAACTGACTTAACTGGCTCGCTACCTAGCTAGCCAATTGGCTAGCCAGCTGACTTAACTAGCATATTTAACAAGCTAACTACCTAGCTAGCCAGCTGACTTAAATAGTTAGCTAAGTAGTTAGCTACCTAGCCAGCCAGCTGATTTAAGAAATTAGCTAACTACCTAGCTACCAGGCTAGCAAGCTGCCGTAATAGTTAGCTGCCTAGCTAGCTAGCTGACTTAATC
>NW_007160534.1:0-3058 GCF_000164805.1 Carlito syrichta | reverse complement strand
GCCAAAGGCCTTTATCAGTGTTAGGAGGTCGTGGGCTTTCAAGGTACACGATCACGTCATCTGCAAAGAGAGATAATTTGACTTCCTCTTTTCCTATTTTGGTACCCCTGATTGCCTTCTCTTCTCTGATTTCTCTAGCCAGGACTTCCAAGACTATATTGAACAGGAGGGGTGAGAGTGGGCAACTTTGTCTTGTTCCAGTTTTCAGGGGAAATGGTTCCACTTTTTGTCCGTTTAGGAGTTTGCTGGCTGTGGGTTTCTCATAGATGGCTTTTACTACTTTGATGTATGTTCCCCGTATGCCTAGATGTTAGGGGGTTTTTATCAAGAAGTGGTGCTGGAGTTTATCAAAAGCGTTTTCTGCATCTAATGATATAATCATGTGGTTTTTGTTTTGACATCTGTTGATGTATTTAATTACATTTATGGTTTTACGCATACTGAGCCTTGCATCGCAGGGATGAAGCCTACTTGGTCATGATGGATGGTTTTTGAGATGTGTTACTGTATCCAGTTTGCTAGGATCTTGTTGAGAGTTTTAGCATCTATGTTCATCAAAGATATTGACCTGTAGTTCTCTTTCTTTGTTGGATATTTACCTGGCTTGGGGATCAATGTGATGTTGCCTTCATAAAATGGTTTGGGGAAGGATCTATCTTTCTGAATCACCTGAAATACTTTCAGGAGGAATGGAATCAGCTCTTCCTTAAATGTCTTGCAGAATTCTGCTGTAAAGTGATCTGCTCCAGGGCTTTTTTTTTTGTAGGTAGTTTTCTTATTACATAGTCAATTTCCTTTATTGTTATTGGTCTATTTAGGGGCTCAATTTCTCCTTGTTTCAACCTAGGTAGGTCGTGTGATGACAGAAAGTCCTACATTTCCTTGAGGTTTTCAAGTTTGTTTCCATACAAGTGTACATAGTAGTCTCTAATGATCTTTTGCATTTCTTCAGGGTCAGATGTGACTTCATCTTTTGTGTTTCTAATTGTGCTTATTTGGGTTTTTTCTTTCTATTTCTTGGTCAGTCTAGCTAGGGGGCCATCGATCTTGTTTATCCTTTGGAAGAACCAGCTTTTTGTTTCATTGATTTTTTGTGTTGTCTTTTTTCTTCTATGTCCTGGATTTGGGCTTTTATTTTGGTGATCTGGATTCTTCTGCTGAAATTAGGGTTTTGATGGTCTTGCTTTTTCAGCTTCCTTAGGTGACTTGTTAGGCTGTTAATTTGTGCCTCTTCCATTTTCTTCATGTGCATTTGTAGGGATATAAATTCCCCTCTTACTACAGCTTTCATGGTGTCCCAGAGATTCTGGTAAGATGTTTCTTCATTTTCATTTGTTTCCAGGTATCTTTTGATCTCTGTTTTGATGTCATCATTGACCCAGGAGTTGTTTAGCATCATGCTGTTTAGTGTCCATGTTTCTGTGGGTTTTGGGGGAACCCTGTTGGTGTTAATGTTTATTTTTATTCCACTCTGGTCCAAGAAGATGCATGGTAAAATTTCGATCCTTTTAAATTTGTTTATGCTTGATTTTTGGCCAGTTATGTGGTCGATCTTAGAATACGTTCCAGCGGGGATGAGAAGAATGTGTATTCTGTGGTCTTTGGACGGAGTGTTCTGTAGGTATCATTTAAGTCCATTTGGTCAAGAGTCACATTGAGGTTTTGGATCTCATTGCAGTTTTTTTGTCCTGATGATCTGTGTAGGGTTCTAAGTGGGGTATTAAAGTCCCCAGTTATGATGGTGTTAGAGTCAATATCTTTCTTCAGTTTTCCCAGGAGTTGCTTTATAAAAGTTGGTGCACCTATGTTAGGTGCATATATGTTTAGAATAGATATTTCTTGTTGATGGAGTGAACCTTTTATCATTATGTAGTGGCCCTCTATATCTTTTTTAATTTTTGATAGTTTAAATGGTATTTTGTCTGAAATAGGATCCTGACTCCTCCTTTCTTTTGTGTTCTATTTACCTGAAAATTTGTTTCCCATCCTCTGACTTTGAGTCTGTGTATATCCTTTCTAGTGAGATGGGTCTCTTGAAGGCAGTATATTGTTGCCTGGTGATATTTAATCCATTTTCCATTCCATATCTTTTCAGTGGTGCATTTAGTCCCTTCACGTTCAGGCTAATTATTGAAATGTGAGAGTTCCTCCGTATTATAGAGTTCTTATAGAGTTGTTCTTCCCCTTGGTTTATTGTCTTTCTTTTGGTTTTGGGGTTGATTCATGTGTATTTTATTCTTTTTCCTGTACCCTGGTGAAGAATGTTGTTCTTTTTTCCCCTTCTCTTCTGTGTTTAGCACTCTCTTAAGTGTTTCATGTAGAGGTGGTTTGGTGACAGTATATGTTCTTAGGGTTTGGATATCTGGGAAAGATTTTAATTCTCCATCGTTGACGAAGCTTAATATGGCTGGGTAGGTTATACTTGGTTGAAAATTGTTTATCTTTTAGGACTTTAATGACAGGGCTCCAATCTCTCCTAGTCTGCAGGGTTTCTGTAGACAAATCTGCTGCTATTCTAATTGGTTTTCCAATGTAGTTGATCTGGCCTTTTTCTATTGCTGCCTCTAGGATTTTTTTTCTTTTATGCCTACTTTGTTTAGGCGAAGTATTATGTGTCTAGCAGTTGGTCTTCTCATTTGTTGTCTTGCAGGGGTTCTCTGAATCTCTTGTGTCTGAATTTTTGCATGATTGATTAGATAAGAGAAGTTTTCTTGAATGATCTCATGGAAGTTTGTTCCAGTGTGGTCTCTGTCTCTCTTTCTGCCTCAGGAAGGCCAATTACTCTTAGGTTTGGTCTCTTGGAGTAATCGCTCATCTCTTGAAGGTTTTTTTCCATATTTTTGAGCTTGTTTTCTGTATTTTTGAGAGTTTGGGTTAGTTCTATTTTTTGGTCCTCGAGTTGTCAGATTCTTTCTTCTGCTTGGGTAATTCTGCTTTAATGCTTATCAGTTTGTTATTTATTTCATTCACAGTATTCTTTATTATTGTTATCTCAGATATCATCTCCTTTCTAGTTTCATCTTGTATCTCCTCAAATCTTTTTAATCTCTCCATTTAA
>NW_007160533.1:0-988 GCF_000164805.1 Carlito syrichta | reverse complement strand
GAATCTCTTGTGTCTGAATTTTTGCATGATTGATTAGATAAGAGAAGTTTTCTTGAATGATCTCATGGAAGTTTGTTCCAGTGTGGTCTCTGTCTCTCTTCTGCCTCAGGAAGGCCAATTACTCTTAGGTTTGGTCTCTTGGAGTAATCGCTCATCTCTTGAAGGTTTTTTTCCATATTTTTGAGCTTGTTTTCTGTATTTTTGAGAGTTTGGGTTAGTTCTATATTTTGGTCCTCGAGCTGTCAGATTCTTTCTTCTGCTTGGGTAATTCTGCTTTCATGCTTATCAGTTTGTTATTTATTTCATTCACAGTATTCTTTATTATTGTTATCTCAGATATCATCTCCTTTCTAGTTTCTTCTTGTATCTCCTCAATTCTTTTTAATCTCTCCATTTAAGTCTTGATATCTAGGTTTGTAGTTTGAGACCAGTCATTCTGGCGGCTCTTCATTGTTTGCATTCCAAAGTCAGTTTTCTCATTGTCTGCCCTCCCAGGGGTCTGAGAGAGACCCATATTCTTATTTTGGTTTTTCTTCATTTGTGTAGATTTTTCTCTCATCCCTGGGGTGAGGCCGCATCCCGGATGTGTGGCTGAAACTCTGCAGTGCCCGGACATCCATCTCTTTCACAGCGGCTGCCACGGATGTTCCTTGGTGCTTGCTGTTTGTAGCAGCAGCAGCGGCAGCAGCTGAAGCAGCCCTGCCGGATCCACGCCCTTCCCATGGTGGGATATGGGCTGCGAACTCATGGTGCCTGAGGGCCTCCCCTCTTGCCCACTTTTTAAATGGGGCTGTTTGTTTTTTTCTCCTTTTGGCACGTTTGAGTTCCTTGTAGATGCTAGATGTCTGGCCTTTTTCGGATATACGCTTGGCAAATATTATTTCCCATTAAGTGGGCTGTCTCCCTGCTCTCTTGATGGTTTCTTTTAATTTGCAGAAGTTTGTTAGTTTGATGAGGTCCCACTTATCTATCTGATTTCTTAAGGTGG
>NW_007160532.1:0-870 GCF_000164805.1 Carlito syrichta | reverse complement strand
CACGCCCTTCCCATGGTGGGATATGGGCTGCGAACTCATGGTGCATGAGGGCCTCCCCTCTTGCCCACTTTTTAAATGGGGCTGTTTGTTTTTTTTCTCCTTTTGGCACGTTTGAGTTCCTTGTAGATGCTAGATGTCTGGCCTTTTTCGGATATACGCTTGGCAAATATTATTTCCCATTAAGTGGGTTGTCTCCCTGCTCTCTTGATGGTTTCTTTTAATTTGCAGAAGTTTGTTAGTTTGATGAGGTCCCACTTATCTATCTGATTTCTTAAGGTGTTGGTCTTTAGAGTTCTAAATAGGAATTGGCTGCCAGTTCCAATTTCCATAGGGGTGTCTCCTGCATTTTATAAGATTCTCTTAGTTTGAGGTTATATGTTTAGGTTAATTTAGAGTTAATTTTTGTGTATGGTGAGAGGTAGGGGTCCTGCTTCAGTCTTCTGCATGTTGTCATCCAGTTTTCCCAGCACCATTTACTGAATAAGTTCTCCTCTCCCCAGTGGTTGTTGTTGGAGTTTTTGTCAAAAATAAGTTGGTTGAAAAATTGAGGCTTTGGTTTGAAATTTTTATCCTGTTCCTTTGGTCTATATGCCTCTTCTTTTACCAATGTCAGGCTGTTTTTATTAGTGTAGCCTTATAGTAAAGTTTGAATTCTGCAAATGTGATACCTCCTGCCTTGTTTCTTTTGCTAAGGAATTTTTTGACCATTCATGACCATTTAGGTTTCCATATGAATTTCTGTATTGTCATTTCAAGGTCTGAGAAGAATGATGTTGGTATCTTAATGGGTATTGCGTTGAATCTGTAGATTTCCTTTGGTAGGATGGACATTTTAACAATGTGGTTCTTCCTATCCATGAGCATGGGAAT
>NW_007160531.1:0-829 GCF_000164805.1 Carlito syrichta | reverse complement strand
AAATGGGGCTGTTTGCTTTTTTTCTCCTTTTGGCACGTTGAGTTCCTTGTAGATGCTGGATGTCTGGCCTTTCTTCGGATATACGCTTGGCAAATATTATTTCCCATTAAGTGGGTTGTCTCCTGCTCTCTTGATGGTTTCTTTTAATTTGCAGAAGTTTGTTAGCTGATGAGGTCCCACTTATCTATCTGATTTCTTAAGGTGTTGGTCTTTAGAGTTCTAAATAGGAATTGGCTGCCAGTTCCAATTTCCATAGGGGTGTCTCCTGCATTTTATAAGATTCTCTTAGTTTGAGGTTATATGTTTAGGTTAATTTAGAGTTAATTTTTGTGTATGGTGAGAGGTAGGGGTCCTGCTTCAGTCTTCTGCATGTTGTCATCCAGTTTTCCCAGCACCATTTACTGAATAAGTTCTCCTCTCCCCAGTGGTTGTTGTTGGAGTTTTTGTCAAAAATAAGTTGGTTGGAAAATTGAGGCTTTGGTTTCAAATTTTTATCCTGTTCCTTTGGTCTATATGCCTCTTCTTTTACCAATGTCAGGCTGTTTTTATTAGTGTAGCCTTATAGTAAAGTTTGAATTCTGCAAATGTGATACCTCCTGCCTTGTTTCTTTTGCTAAGGAATTTTTTGACCATTCATGACCATTTAGGTTTCCATATGAATTTCTGTATTGTCATTTCAAGGTCTGAGAAGAATGATGTTGGTATCTTAATGGGTATTGCGTCGAATCTGTAGATTTCCTTTGGTAGGATGGCCATTTTAACAATGTGGTTCTTCCTATCCATGTCCCTGGAATATTTTTCCATTTGTTTTCATCTTCTTGGATTCCTT
>NW_007160530.1:0-998 GCF_000164805.1 Carlito syrichta | reverse complement strand
AACAAGCTTATGATTAGATATTTGACTCATTAGTAATTAAATAAATGTAAATTAAATCAATAATGAGATATCAATTTGCACCCTTTCGGATTAGTGAAAAAGTAGGAAGTTTGTTATTACCAAGTGTTGACAGTCTAAACTGATATTAATATGATATGCTATAATCCAGCTTGCCACTCCCAAATACAGAAACTTGAGAAATTTTCACACCAATACATAGGAATAATTATGAGGGTAATTGTGATGGTAAACGTTGGAGACCATGTTGTTTACTCTCACTAAGTGAGTGGCAGTAAGTTCATTTTAGTGGTTTCACATTGTGGAATACTGGGTAAATTCTGAAAGTAATGGACTAAATATATGACATATATAGATCTTCAAATATATATTAACAAGTAAGAAAAATAAGTTCTATTGCACAATTATATTCACAAAAATCATAAGCAGAGGCCAGGTGCAGTGACCCAAGCCTGTAATCCCAGCACTTTAGGAGGCCGAGGTGAGAAGATTGCCTGAACCCACGGGTTCAAGACCAGCCTGGGCAACTCGGTGAGCACTCATCTCTACAATAAATCAGAAAATCAGTTGGGTGTGGTAGCACGAGCTTGCAGTTCTGGCTACTTGGAAGGCTGAGGTGGAAGGATCGTCCCAGCAGGTCGATGCTGGGTGGCCATGAGCGTGTCACTGCACTCCAGCCTGGGCAATAGAGTGAGACTCCAACTCAAAAAAAGAAAAAAGAAAAGAACAATTATAAGTAGATTCACATCAAAGTTTAATTCCAAGTTTAGAATACATAGTAATAGCATGCCAAGTATAACATTACAAAGGTTGCCTATAGAAAGCAAAAGGAAGCATCTGGGGAATGGGAATAACAGGAAACTATATACTCATGCACACTTCCAGGCACGCATGCATGCATAATACATACATATTTAAATGCAAGTACCCATGCATATATGCACAAAACAAGTGAGAGATCTGTGTGGACTAATGATGAG
>NW_007160529.1:0-880 GCF_000164805.1 Carlito syrichta | reverse complement strand
TCTATGGCACAATTATATTCACAAAAATCATAAGCAGAGGCCAGGTGCAGTGACCCAAGCCTGTAATCCCAGCACTTTAGGAGACCGAGGTGAGAAGATTGCCTGAACCCACGGGTTCAAGACCAGCCTGGGCAACTCGGTGAGCACTCATCTCTACAATAAATCAGAAAATCAGTTGGGTGTGGTAGCACGAGCTTGCAGTTCTGGCTACTTGGAAGGCTGAGGTGGAAGGATCGTCCCAGCAGGTCGATGCTGGGTGGCCATGAGCGTGTCACTGCACTCCAGCCTGGGCAATAGAGTGAGACTCCAACTCAAAAAAAGAAAAAAGAAAAGAACAATTATAAGTAGATTCACATCAAAGTTTAATTCCAAGTTTAGAATACATAGTAATAGCATGCCAAGTATAACATTACAAAGGTTGCCTATAGAAAGCAAAAGGAAGCATCTGGGGAATGGGAATAACAGGAAACTATATACTCATGCACACTTCCAGGCGCGCATGCATGCATGCATAATACATACATATTTAAATGCAAGTACCCATGCATATATGCACAAAACAAGTGAGAGATCTGTATGGACTAATGATGATAGTGTACCATAAATTGAGGAGTTGGCAAACACAACATTCTACATCTGAGTGTAAAAATTATAAAAGTAGGCTGAGCTTCGTGTCTCAGCCTGTAATCCCAGCATTTTGGGAGGCCAAGGTGAGTGGCTTGACCAAGACCTTGTCTCTACAAAAAATAAAAATAAATTATAAAAGTAAATCATCCAAATTCAAAATTATATACAAATGAAAAAAGGTAAGTGCAATCTAAAACATTTTACATTCAATCTACAATCATAGAAAATTAACTTTGAGCATTTTTTGATATGA
>NW_007160528.1:0-1070 GCF_000164805.1 Carlito syrichta | reverse complement strand
CTGTCTACCAAGCCTGCTAGCTAGGTAACTAGATAGTTAAGTCAACTGGCTAGCCAGCTGGCTAGCTAAAGTCAGCAAGTTAAGTCAGCATGCTAGCCAGTTGGCCAGCTTCTTAAGTCAGCTAGTGAAGTCAGCTGGCTAGCCAGCTGGCAAACTAGTTAATTCAGTGAGTTGAGTCAGCTGGCTAGCCAGCCAGCTAGCTGGATAAGTCAAATAGGTACGTCAGCTGGCTAGTCACCTGGCTGACTAAACTGACTAGAAACTAGTCAGCTGACTTAACTAGCTGACTTAACCAGCTAGCCCACTGGCTATCCAGCTTTCTTAACTAGCTAGCTACCTATCTATCAGCTTTGTAGTCAGCTATATTAACTAGCTGACTTAAATAGCTAGCCATCTGGCCAACCAGCTGACTTAACTAGCTTGCTATCTAGCTATTCAACTGACTAGCCAGCTGACTTAATTAGTTGACTTAACCACCTAGCCAGCTGGATAGCCAACTGAATCAACTAGCTGAATAAATTAGTAACGCAGCTATCTAGTCAACTGACTTAAGTAGCTGACAACACTAGCTAGTCAGGTGGCTATCCAGCTGACTTAACTAGCTAGCTACCTATCTACCCAGCTTTGTAATCAACTAGATTAACTAGCTGACTAGACTAGCTAGAAAACTGGCCAGTCAGCTGACTTAACTAGCTTGCTATCTAGCTAGCCAGCTGACTTAACTAGTGGAATTAACCACCTAACAAGTTGGCAAGTCAGCTGACTCAATTAGTTGAATAAACTAGTTAGCCAGCTGTCTAGACAACTGACTTAACCAACTGCCATCACTATCTAGTCAGGTGGCTATCTAGCTGACTTAGCTAGCTAAATACCTACCTAGCCAGCTGACTAGCCAGCTGACTTAACTAGCTGACTTTACCAGTTAGCCAGCTGGCTAGTCAGATGACTTACCTAGCTAGCTACCTACCTATCCAGGTGCATAGCCAGCTGACTTAACAAGCTTATTAAGCAGCTAGCCAGCTGTTTAGCCAGCTGACTCAACTTGTTGACTTCATTAGTTAGCCAGCTGG
>NW_007160527.1:0-731 GCF_000164805.1 Carlito syrichta | reverse complement strand
CCAGCTGACTTAACTCATTAGCTAACTAGCTAGCTATCTGACTCACCAGCTGACTCAACCCATTAGATAACTAGCTAGCTAGCTGTCTCAATCAGCTGATTTAACCCTTTAGCCCAACTAACTCACTAGCTGACTCAATCTGTTGATTCAACCCATTAGCTATCTAACTAGCTGACTTAACCAGCTGATTTAAATTGTTAGATAGCTGAGTTTACTAGCTTACTTATCTAGCTGACTTAACTAGTTAGCTAGCTGACTTAACTAGCTGACTTAACTAGTTATCTAGCTGAATTAAATAATTAGCTAACTAGTTAGCTAGTTGAATACCCTGGTGACTTAACTAGTCAGCTAAGTAGTGAGGTAGCAGGCTTAACTAGGTGAATTAAATACTTAGCTAACTAGTGAGCTAGCTGACTTAGCTAGCTGACTTAACTAGGTAGCTAATAAGATAGCTAGCTGACTTAACTAGTTGGTTAATGAGATAATTAGATGGCTTAACTACTTCATTAATGAGTAAGCTAACTGTCTTAACTAGTTGGCTAACGGGATAGCTAGCAGACTTATATAGCTGGTTAACGAGTTAGCAAGTGACTGAAGTAGTTGGCTGATGAGTGCCATCTAGTTAGATGGTTTAACACGTTGGCTGTCCTGTCAGACGACTTGTTAGCAGGTCTAACATTTTGGCTGAATAACTGGTCTACTAGTTTGCCTGGTTAACCTGTTTATTAACT
>NW_007160526.1:0-748 GCF_000164805.1 Carlito syrichta | reverse complement strand
AGCTGACTCAATTGAATAGACAGCCAGCTAGCCAGCTGGTTTAATTAGCTAGCCACATAATAACCAGCAGGCTTCCCAGCTGACTTAACTAGCTGATTTAACTAGCTAGACAACTGGCTACCCAGCTGATTTAACTAGCTAGATACCTAGCTACTCAGCTGGCTAGCCAGATGACTTAACTAGCTGATTTAACAAGCTAGCCAGCTGGCTAGTCAGCTGAATTAACTAGCTAGTTACGTAGATATCTAGCTGGCTAGCCAGCTGACTTAACTAGCTGACTTAACTAGCTAGCCAGCTGGTTAGCCAGCTGACTTAACGAGCTACCTACCTACCTAGCTGGCTAGCTAGATGACTTAACTAGCTGACTTAACTAGCTAGCTAGCTGCCTTAACTTGCTGACTTAACTAGCATGCTACCTAGCTAGTCAGCTGACTTAAGTAGTTAGCTAACTAGCTAGCCACCTAGCTAACCAGCTTACTTAAATAATTAGCTAACTAGCTAGCTACCTAGCAAACCAGCTGACTTAAATAGTTAGCGACCTAGCAAAATAACTGACTTAACCAGCTAGCTAACAAGTTAGCTTACTCGTTAGCTAATGTGCTAGTTAGCTGACTTAAGCAGTTGACTTAACTCATTAGCTAACAAGCTAGCTAACTGAATCAACCAGCTGACTTAATTCATTAGCTAACTAGCTAGCTGATTTAGCCCACTGACTAAATCATTTGCTAACTAGCTAGCTAGCTATCTC
>NW_007160525.1:0-731 GCF_000164805.1 Carlito syrichta | reverse complement strand
CAGATGACTTAACTAGCTGATTTAACAAGCTAGCCACCTGGCTAGTCAGCTGAATTAACTAGCTACCTACATAGACATCTAGCTGGCTAGCCAGCTGACTTAACTAGCTGACTTAACTAGCTAGCCAGCTGGTTAGCCAGCTGACTTAACTAGCTACCTACCTACCTAGCTGGCTAGCTAGATGAGTTAACTAACTGACTTAACTAGCTAGCCAGCTGCCTTAACTTGCTGACTTAACTAGCATGCTACCTAGCTAGTCAGCTGACTTAAGTAGTTAGCTAACTAGCTAGCCACCTAGCTAACCAGCTTACTTAAATAGTTAGCTAACTAGCTAGCTACCTAGCGAACCAGCTGACTTAAATAGTTAGCTACCTAGCAAAATAACTGACTTAACCAGCTAGCTAACAAGTTAGCTTACTCGTTAGCTAATGTGCTAGCTAGCTGACTTAAGCAGTTGACTTAACTCATTAGCTAACAAGCTAGCTAACTGAATCAACCAGCTGACTTAATTCGTTAGTTAACTAGCTAGCTGATTTAGCCAGCTGACTTAAATCATTTGCTAACTAGCTAGCTAGCTATCTCAACCAGCTGATTTAACTCGTTAGATTACTAGCTAACTAGCTGACTAAACCAGCTGAATTAAATCGTAAGCTAACTAGATAGCTAGCTTACTCACCCAGCTGACTTAACCCGTTAACTAACTAGCTAGCTAACTTACTCAAACAGCTGAC
>NW_007160524.1:0-853 GCF_000164805.1 Carlito syrichta | reverse complement strand
TAGTTGGTTAACGAGTTAGCCACTGAATTAACTAGTTGGCTAACGAGGTTGCCAGCCAGACTTAACAAGTTGGCTTACAAGTTAGCTATCTGATTTAACTAGTGGGCTAACGAGGCTGCAAGCAGACTTAACTAGTTGGCTAACAAGTTAGCCAACTGAATTAACTAGTTGGCTAATGAGGTAGCCAGTCAACTTAACTGGTTTGCTAATGAGTTAGCCAGCAGACCCAACTAGTTGGCTAAGAAGCTGGACATCTGACTCAACTAGTTTGCTAACGAGTTAGCCAGCAGACCCAACTAGTTGGCTAAGGAGCTAGACAGGTGACTCAACTAGTTGGTTAATGAGCTAGCAAGATGACCCAAATATCTGGCTAACGAGCTAGCCAGCTGACTCAACTATGTGGCTAAAGAATTAGGCAGGTGTATCAACTAGCTGGCTAACAAACTAGCCAGCTGACTCAACTAGTGGACTAATGAGCTACCCTGCTGCCTCAAGCAGCTGGCTAACAATCTAGCTGGCAGACTATACAATCTGGCTTACGAAATAGCCGGCTGACAAAACTAGCTGGCTAACTAGCTAGCCAGCTGACTCAACTACCTGGCTATCGAGCTAGCCAGCTGACAACTAGCAGACTTAAATAGCTAGCCAGCAGGCTAGCCAGCTGACTTAACTAGCTAGTTACGTATGTAGACAGTCGGCTAGCCAGCTGATTTACCTAGCTGATTTAAAAAGCTAGCAAACTGGCTAGAGAGCTGACTTAACTAGCTAGCTACCTACCTAGCCAGCTGGCCATCCAGCTGACTTAACCAGCTGACTTAGCCAGCTAGCCAGCTGGCTAGCTAGGTGACTTAAC
>NW_007160523.1:0-1107 GCF_000164805.1 Carlito syrichta | reverse complement strand
CCAACTGACTCCACTAACTGATTAAATTAGCTGGTCTGCTTGCTAGTCAGCTGAATTAACTAATATGCTACATTGCCTGCCAGCTGGCTAGCCAGTTGACTTAGCTAGGTGACTTAATTGGCTAGCCAACTGTCTAGCCAGCTGACTTAAGTAGCAAGCTACCTAGCTAGTCACCTGGCTAGCCAGCTGACTTAACTAGGTAACTTAACTAGCTACCCAGCTAACTAGCAGGCTGACCTAACTGCCTAGCTATGAACCTAGGTGATTTAACTTGTTGACTGATGAGTTGGCCAACTAGTGAGCTGGTTTAACACATTGACTGAGTACTCGGCGGACTTGTTAGCTGCCTTAACATGTCCGATTAGTCGACTGACTAGTTAGCTAGTTTAACTAGTTGACTGACGAGTTGACCAACAAGTTAGCTTGGTTAACTAGTTCGAGGACTAATTTGTTCAGCAAACTAGCCGGTCGACAATTTGGCCGACTAGTTAGCTGACCTAACTAGTCAGCCCACTAGTCGGCCGATTGGATAACTGACTTAAATAGTTGGATGGCTTGTCGGCTGACCAGTTTGCTGATTTAAGTAGTTGTAGTTCGCCGGTGAGTCAGCCAACAGGTGAGCTGACTTAACTAGTCGGCCAGCGAGTGAGCTGGTAGGTGAGCTGACTTAACTATTTGGCCAGGGACTGAGCCGACTGGTTACCTGACTTAGCCAGCAAGTGAATTGACTGGTCAGCTGACTTTAGTCGGCTGGAGAGTGATTTAACTAGCTAGCCAGCTGACTTAACTTGCTGACTTAACTAGGTAGCTACCTAGTTAGGTATCATATAGCAAGCAGTCTAGCTAACTGTCTTAACTAGCTAGCTAACTGGCTAGTAAGCTAGCTTGCTGACCTAACTATTTGACTAACTAGCTATCTGACTATCTAGCTGAATTAACTAGCTAGCTGACTAGCTAGCTGACTTAACTAGCCAGCTGGATAATTAGCTGACTTGCTAAAGGACTTAACTAGCTAGCTGGCGAGCTAGATGACTTAACTAGCTGACTAGCTACATTGCTGGATAGCTGGCTAGCCAGCTGATTTAATGACCTAGTAAACTGGTTGTC
>NW_007160522.1:0-501 GCF_000164805.1 Carlito syrichta | reverse complement strand
CACTCCATTCCATTATACTCCATTCCATTCCATTGCATTCCTATGCATTCCTTTCTATTCCATTTCATTCCATTGTACTTTTCTCAATCCATTCCTCTCCTCTCCATTTCCTTTCATTCCTCTCCTTTTGATTCCATTTCTCTCCATTCCATCCTTATCCTCTCCATTCCATTCCATTCCTCTGCATTCCATTCCATTCCATTCTTCTCCTTTCCATTCCATTCCTCTATATTCCTTACCTTTCTTCCCCATTACATTCCTCTAGATTTCATTCTTATCTACTCCATTTCAATTCATTCCATTCCATTCCTCTCCATTCCTATCAATTCCTTTCCTCTCCTTCCCTCTGCATTCCATTCCATTCCATTCCTCACCATTCCTCTCCATTCCTTTTCTCTACTTCCCTCAGCATGCCATTCCATTAGTCACCATTTCATTCCGTTCCATTCCTTTCTTTTCCATTCCATTAAATTCCTTTCCAATTCCTTTCCTCGCCATTCC
>NW_007160521.1:0-403 GCF_000164805.1 Carlito syrichta | reverse complement strand
CTCTTCATTCCATTCCATTACATTCCATTTCCATCTTCTCCATTGCATTCCACTCCATTTAATTATATTCCTCTCCATTCCTCTCCTTTCTACTCCACTCCATTCCTCTCCATTCTATTCCATTTAATTCCATACCTCTCTATTAATTTCCATTCCATTCCATTCTCTCCAATCTATTCCCATCCTCTCCATTCCATTCTATTCCTCGTCCCTCCATTCCATTCTAATCCATTCCTTTCCTCTGCATTCCATTCCATTCCATTCTGATCCATTCCTCTCTATTCCATTCCATTCCATTTCATCCCATTTCTTTACTTTCCATTCCTTGACATTCCTTTCCAATGCACTCCATTCGATTCCACTCCACTCTATTCCATCCCACTACATTCCATTCCTCTTCATT
>NW_007160520.1:0-791 GCF_000164805.1 Carlito syrichta | reverse complement strand
TCCACTCCACTCCATTCCATTCCTCTGCACTCCATTCCATTCTGTTCCCCTCCAATCCCTACCATTCCATTCCATGTTTCTCCATTCCATTCCGTTCCCTTCCTCTAGATTTCATTCCATTCCATTCCATCCCACTCCACTCCATTGCATTCCATACCATTCCATTCTATCCCTTGCCATTCCCTTCCATTTCATTCCATTCCATTTCTTGACATTCCGTTCCATTCCATTCCTCTCCTTTCCATTCCATTCCATTTCTTTCCATTCAATATCTCGCTATTCCATTCCCTTCCTTTCCATTACATTGCATTCCACTTCAGTCAATTCTATTCCCTCCATTCCATTCCATTCTTGTCCATTTCATTTCATTCTATTCCAACTATTTCATTCCATACCATTCCTCTCGTTTTCATTCCTCTCTATTCTATTCCGTTCCATTCCATTCCATTTCATTCCTTTCCATTCCATTTCATTCCTTTCCATTCCATTCCATTCCATTCCTCTCAATTCCATTCCCTTTCATTTCATTCCTCTCCATTCTTCTCCATTCCATTTCATTCCATTAAATTCCATTCCTCTCTATTCCATTCTATTCTGTTCCATTCCATTCCATTCCACTCCACTCCATTCCATTCCTTTCCGCTTCATTTGATTGCTCCCCATTCCAATCCTTTCCTTTCTAAACCATTCCATTCCTTTTCATTTCTATTAATTCCCATCTTCTCCTTTCTTCTCCATTTCATTCTATTCCATTCCATTCCTCTCCATTCGACTCCCTTCCATTTCATTGC
>NW_007160519.1:0-681 GCF_000164805.1 Carlito syrichta | reverse complement strand
TCCTTTCCATTATATTCCTCCCCATTCCTCCCCATTCCATACCATTCCATTCTATTCTACTCCATTCCTCTCCATTCCATTCCATTCTATTCCATTCCATTCCATTCCTCTCGATTCTTTTCCATTCCATTCCTCTCCAATCCTCTCCATTCCATTCCATTGCATTACATTACATTACTCTCCTATCCTCTCCATTCCATTCCATTCCATTCCTCTCCTTTCCTCTAAATTCCATAGTATTCTCTCAATTCCTCTGCATTCCCTTCTATTCCATTCTATTCCATTCCATTCCATTTCATTCATCTCAATTCCATTCCTCTCCATTTCATTCCATTTATTTCCTCTTCAATCCATTCCATTCCATTCCGTTTCCATCCTCTCCATTGCATTCCTCTCCATTTCATTATATTCCTCTCCATTCCTCTTCTTTCTACTCCACTCCATTCCTCTCCATTCTATTCCATTTAATTCCATACCTCTCTATTAATTTCCATTCCATTCCATTCTCTCCAATCTATTCCCATCCTCTCCATTCCATTCTATTCCTCGTCCCTCCATTCCATTCTAATCCATTCCTTTCCTAGGCATTCCATTCCATTCCATTCTGATCCATTCTTCTCTATTCCATTTCATCCCATTTCTTTCCTTTCCATTCCTTGACATTCCTTTCCAATGCACTCC
>NW_007160518.1:0-825 GCF_000164805.1 Carlito syrichta | reverse complement strand
TGTCCTGTGGAACCCAACGAACTTGCAGTGTGAGATACACGTTTACTACTACCAAGAGGACCAGAATGTTGCTGGAGTCATGAATTGACTGATTAATAATATCCAGATGCTAAATAGCCCCAAAACATGAGGGGAGCTAGAAGGGCTGATTCTTGTTTGTTCAGTACCAAGACGTCCTGAGAATTTTTTCGGATTGAGGACTCGTATAACACAGATTCCTTATTCTTCATTCACTGGAGGCCGTGTGGTGTCCTGTATATGAGGACTCCCTTTCCCCAGATTCCTGTTTTGAAACCATGATTCTTGTTTAGTCTTTAGCAAGACGCCATGTAGGTTTTGGGACTAAGGAACCACGTAATACAGATTCCTTATTTTTCCTTAGGAAGAGGCCTCGAAATTTCCTGTTATGAGGAGTATTACCCACATTCCTACTTCTAATCCCTTATTCTTGTTTAGCCCTTAGTAAGTGGCCCTGGAGTTCTTTTGGGATAGAGAACACGTGCAACCCAGATTCCTTATTCTTTCATAGGAAAAGGCCGTGTATTTGCCTGTATATGAGTACCCCATTTCCGCAGATTCATGCTTCAAAAATCTTGATTCGTGTTTACCCCTTAGCAAGACGCCCTGAAGTTTCAAGGGATTGAGGACACGTTTAACACAGATTCCTTATTCTTTCTTAGCAATAGGAAGTCCAGTTTCCTATATATTTGAGGAATCCCATACCCAGATTTCTACATTATAAACCGGATTCATGGTTACCTCTTAGTAAGACACCCTGTGGATTTTTGGGCTGGGGACTCGTGCAACCAAAATTCCTTATTCTTC
>NW_007160517.1:0-387 GCF_000164805.1 Carlito syrichta | reverse complement strand
CCTCTCCATTCCATTCTGTTACTCCTCATTCCTTTCATTTCCATTCCATTCCTTTCCATTCCATTTGTCTCCATTCCATTCCAATCCTCTCCATTCCATTGTATTCCATTCCATTCCTCTCCTCTCATCTCCATTCCATTCTACTCTATTCCATTTAATTCCACTCCATTCCATTCTTCTCCCTTCCATTCCAATCCTTTCCATTCCATAGCCTTCAGTCCTCTCCATTCTAATCCAATCCTCTCCATTCCATGCCATTCCTTTCCAATCCACTCCATTCCATTCCACTCCACTCCATTCCATTACACTCTATTCCATTCCCTTCCATTCCTTTCCATTGCATATCATATCTCGCATTCCATTCCATTCCATTCCATTCCATTCCAT
>NW_007160516.1:0-347 GCF_000164805.1 Carlito syrichta | reverse complement strand
TAAGGTCATAAGGCCAGAGTCGCCATGAATAAGATTAATGCTCTTATAAAAGAGGATTCTGGGAGCTAATTTGCCCTTTCCGCCATGTAAGGGTGCAGCTAAAAGGTGCCATCAGTGAGGAAGAGTCTCTCACCAGATACCTAACCGATTGGACTTTCCAGCCTCCAGAACTGTGAGATACCTAACCTACTGGACTTCTCAGCCTCCAGAACTGTGAGAAATAAATTTCTGTTGTTTATAAGTCACCCAGTTTATGATACTGTTGTTATAGCAGCACAAACAAATATTGCCTTTGACTATAATACTGCCTTTGCTCATAAGTTTTAGAAAGCAAATTTTCTCACATC
>NW_007160515.1:0-492 GCF_000164805.1 Carlito syrichta | reverse complement strand
TGGCCAGCCAGGCGACTATACTAGCTGACTTACCTAGATATTCAGGTGGCTAGCCAGCTGGCTTAACTAGCTAGCTACCTCTCTAACCACATGGATAGCCAACTGATTTAACTAGCTAACATAACTAGCTAGCCAGCTGGCTAGGCAACTGACTTAACTAGGTCACTACTTAGTCAGCCAGTATGCTAGACAGCTGACTTAACTAGTTGTCTTAACTAGCTGGCCTACTTTCTAGCCAGTTGAAATAACTAGCGTGCTACATAGCTAGCCACCTTTCTATCCAGTTGAATTAACTAGGTGACTTATCCAGCTAGCCAGTAAAATAGCCAGCTGACTTAACTAGCAAGCTACGTAGCTAACCACCTGCCTTCTCAGCTGACTTAACTAGGTGACTTAACTAACTAGCCATCTCGCTAGACAGCTGACATAACTAACTAGATAACTAGATTGCAAGCTGGCTATCCAGCTGTCTTAACTAGCTGTCTTAACTAG
>NW_007160514.1:0-3918 GCF_000164805.1 Carlito syrichta | reverse complement strand
CCTCAGAGGTTCCGAGTATCTAAATGGACTTGTAGTGCCAGATTCGCGTTCACTATTATCAAGAGTACCAGAATGTCGCTGGAGTCTGGAAAGAATGTTTCATAATTTCAACATGGGAAACAGTTCTAAAACATGAGGGTGCTCGAAGTCTGGATTATTGTTTAGGCCTTAGCACGACGTCCTGTAGATTTTCGGGATTGAGGACTCATGTAACCCAGAATCCTTTTTCATAATTAGCAAGAGGCAGTGCAGTTTCCTGTATATGATGACTCCCATTATCCAGACTCCTGCTTCTTTCTCAGCAAGACACTAAGACATTTCCTGGAGATGAAGAATTCAATATGTTTGGATATCAAAAAAAGACTCCCAGAAGCTTCCTGGGGAATTGGAAACAAAGATTCCTGCTTCCGTTTAACATGACACCCTAAAAAAGTGGGGAGCTTGAAGGCCAGATTCCCGATTAAGCCATATCAAGTGGCCCTGTACACTTCAGCGATTGAGAACTCCAAGAACCCGCATTCCCTTTTCATTCTCAGCACGATGCCCTGATTTTCCCTGTCGATGTGGATTCCAAACTCTGTATACAGAAAGACAGATGCCCATAAGGTTCCTAGGGACGTGGAAAAATGATTCCTGGTTACCTTTAAAAATACGTACTAAAAAATTAGCAACTGCAAAACACTTGTCCCCTTTCAAAATAAGAGGTGACACGGAAGGTGAAGGATTACAGGGTACATCTTAAGACCAGAGTTACATCCAAATATGGCAAGAAGATTCTTTTTGTTCTGGAATCTGGCCTTAATTGTTCCGAGGACCCGAATGAACTTGGAGTGCCCAATACCCGGTTTAAACTTTCAATAGGAACAGAATGTTGCGGGAATCCTGAAATAACTGATTCATAATATCTGCATGCTACATTGCTACGAAACATTTGGGGAGCGTGAAGTCCTGTTTCTTGTTTGTCCCATAGCAGACACCCTGGGAATTTTTTGGATTGAAGACTCGTACACAAATATTCTTTATTCTTCCTTAGTTAGAGGCAGTGTAGTGTCCTGTATATGAGGACTCTCTTTCCCTAGATTCCTGTTGTGAAAACCTGATTCGTGTTTAACACTTTGTAAGACACCATGTAGATTTATTAATAGAGGAACCGTGAAAAACAGATTTTTTTCTTTTTTCTTAGGAAGAGTCCAAGTAATTTCCTGTATATGGGGAATGCTATTACCCACATTCATGCCTCGAATCCGTTTCTTCTTTACCCGTCAGCAAGATAGCCCTGTAGATTTTCAGGACTGAGGACTCATATAACCCAGATTCCTTATTTTCAGGAACAGCAGTGCAGTTGCCTATATATGAGTATTTCCTATCCCAGATACATGCGTCAAAACCCTGATGCTTGTTTAGCCCTTAGGAATAAGCCGTGTAGATTTTTGAAGTTTGAGAACACATGTCACCAGATTCCTTATTCTTTCGTAGGAAAATTCTATGCAGTTGCCTCTATATGAGGATTTCATTTCCCAAGATTATGCTTCAAAAACCCAAGTTCCTGTTTATGCCTTAGCAAGAAACCCTGAAGTGTTTTCAGAGATTGAGGTCACGTGTAAATCAGATTCCTTATTCTTCCTTAGCAATAGACAGTGCATTGTCCTATATATGAGGACTCCCATTTTCCAGATACGTACTCCCAAAACCTGATTGGTGGTTATCTCTTAGCAGTACGCTCTGAGGATTACTGGAATGGAGGCCTCGTGTAACCAAGATTCCTTATTCTTCCGTATCAACAGGTCGTGTAGTGTTCTGTATATGAGGACTTCCATTACTGAAATTCGTGCTTCTTTCTCAGCAAGACGCCGAGACATTTTCTGGTGATCTAGCATTCCAGTTGCTTGGATATCAAGAGAAAAACTCCCATAAAATTCTCGTGGAATTGGAACCCAAATATTCCTGGTTCCCCTTTCAAAAGACATACTAAAAGTGTTGCGACATAGAATCCCAGATTGCTGATTAAACTCTATCAAGAAACCTTGTAGATTTAGGCGATTGTGAACTCCAAGATCCGGATTCCCTTTCCGTTCTCAGCAACATGCCCCGATTTTCCCTGTTTATGTGGATTCCAAAACTGTATAAAAAATGCAGATGCCCAGATGTTTCCCAGGGACGTGCAATCCATGATTCCTGGTTACATTTTAATAATTCGTCCTAAATATTTGGCAACTGCAAAACCCTCGGTCAGTTCTCAAAATTAAAGTACAAATGGAAATTTAAGGACTACCAAGGTCTTCTAAGACCAGAGTTACATCCAAATATGGCAAGAAGATAATTTTGTTCTGAGAATCTGGCCTTAGATTTCCAGAGGAACATAAGGGACTGGTACTACCAGATACCCGTTTACAAATCTCAAGAGGAACAGAATGTTGCTGGACACTGAGATAACTGATTCATAATACCCAGAAGCCAAATATCTCCAAAACATGAGACGAGTTCGAAGCCGTGATTCTTGGTATTCCCGTAGTAAGACACACTGAGAATTTTTCGGATTGGGGACTAGTGTATCACAGATTCCTTATTCTTCCTTAGCGAGGGGCCCTGTAGTGTCCTGTATGAGGACTCCCTTTCCACAGAATCCTGTTTGGAAACCATGATTCTTGTTTAGCCCTTAGCAAGATGTCATGTAGATATTGAGATGGAGGAACTGTGTAAAACAGGTTTCTTCTTTCTCCATAGAAGAAGATCGTGTAGATTCTGTATATGAGGGTTGCTATTACCTATGTTGCATATTCTAAACCTTGATTTTTGTTTAGCTCACAGCAGATGGCCTGTTGATTTTTAGGACTGAAGACTGCTATAACCCCGATTCTTTTTCTTTCTTGGCAAGGGGCCGTTTATTTTCCTGTATATTCGGACTGTCATTACATAGATCCTTCTTTGAAACTCTGATTCTTTTTTAGCCCTTTCCAAGATGCCCAGTAGATTTTTGGGATTGAGGACTCGTGTAACCCAGATTCCTTATTATTTCTTAGCTAACTCTTATGTAGTTGCCTGTATATAAGGACTCCATTTCCCCACATTCATGCTTAAAACACCCTGAATTGTGTTTAACCCATAGGAAGGCGACGTGAATTTTTTGGGGGATTGAGGACACGAATAATGCAGATTCTTTATTCTTACTTAGCAATAGGCAGTGAGGTTTCCTGTATGTGAGGACTACAAATACACAGATTCCTACTTCAAAAACCGGATTCTTGGTTACCTCTTATGAGACAGCCTGTAGTTTTGCGATTGAGGACTTATGTAACCAAGATTCCTAATGCTTCCTCAGCAATATTACGTGCTGTTTCCTGTATATAACGATTCCCATTACCCAGCTTCCTGCTTCACTCTGCAGGATGCCGCGACAGTTCCTGGTGACCGAGAATTCCAGTTGTTTGGGTATCAAGAGAAAGACTCCCATAATGCTTTGGGAACTGGAATCCTAGATTCCTGGTTCCCCTTCACAAGACCTCTCCAAAATGTGTAATCTTCACAAACCAACATCCCAATTCCGACCTGCCCGCCCACAAGAATTTTCTGTAGTTTGATGTCACCTGAATCAAGGGATTTTGTACCAATAGGCCTTTTGATTCTGGGGAACATTATTATGGTCGTAGATGTTCCTAGGACAGAAAAGGGTGTGTAGGGCCAGATCCTTGATTACAACTAACAAGAGGACCAGAAAGATCATGTGGATCTGTAATGAAAGATTTAGTATATCACAGAGCAAGTAGCTCTGAAAAATGTAGGGACACAGAATTCCAGATTGCTGATTAACCTTTTCAAGAGGCCCAGTAGATTCCGTTTAATGAGAACACCTAGAACCCGATTTCCTTTTCATTCTCAGCAAGATGCCCTGATTTCCCTGTCGATGTGGATTATAAACAG
>NW_007160513.1:0-929 GCF_000164805.1 Carlito syrichta | reverse complement strand
AGAATTCCAGTTGATTGCCTATCAAGAGAAAGACTCTAAAAAGTTCTTGTCAAATTCGAACACAAGATTACTGATTCCCATTGAAAGGACACCCTAAAAATGCAGCCAAATAGAAGCCCAGATTGTTGATTAAACCTTATCAAGAGACCTTATAGATTTAGGCGATTGAGAACTCCAAGATCCGGATTCCATTTCCTTTCTCAGCAATGCCTTGATTTTCCCTGTCTATGTGGATTCCAAACTCTGTATACAAATATACAGATTCCCAGATGTTTCCTAGGAACGTGGACTCCATGATTCCTGGTTACATTTTAGTAAATCGTACTAAATATTTGGCAACTGTAAAACCCTGAGCCCCTCTCAAAATAAAAGTGGAAATGGAAATTTAAGGATTACACAGTTCATTAAGACCAGAGTTACATCCAAATACGGCAATAAGATACTTTTCTTCTGGGAATTTGGCCTTAGTTGTCCCTAGTAACCTAAGGAGCTATTACTACCAGACACCCGTTTACAACTCTCAAGAGGACCAGAATGTTGCAGGAGTCCTAAAAACACTGATTGATAATCATCACAAGCCAAATATCTCTGAAATATGAGACGAGCTCGAAGCCCTGATTCTTTTTTATCCTGTAGCAAGACACCCTGAGAATTTTTCGGATTGGGGACTAGTGTATCACAGATTCCTTATTCTTCCTTATCGAGGGGCCATGTAGTGTTCTGTATATGAGGACTCTCTTTCCCGAGATACCTGTTGGAAAACCTGATTCTTGTTTAGCCCTTACCAAGATTTCACGTAGATATTGTGATGGAGGTACCGTGTAATACACGTTTCATATTCCTCTTTAGCAAGAGATCATGAAGATTCGGTACATGAGGCCTGCTATTACCTATGTTGCAGCTTCTAAACCCTGATTATGTATAGCCCG
>NW_007160512.1:0-668 GCF_000164805.1 Carlito syrichta | reverse complement strand
GTATTTGCATAGTAATTATTTTGGTTGTTTTGCATACACTTTGATTCTTTATTCTTAATTTTATCTTAATTGTTTGATTTACTGTAGTGATAATGTTTGATTCTTTTTTCTTTCTCATTTATGTATCTGCTCTATAAGTAAGTTTTATACTTTTCTGCACTTTTTCATTATGGTAGATATCATCCTTTTGCTTCTAGATATTGGACTTCCTTAAAAACTTTTGTAGGATCCATCTTTGGGGTGATGAAATCTCTCAGATTTTGCTTGTCTGAGAGAAATTTTATTTCTCCTTCATTTCTGAGAGATGGCTTTACTGAGTATAATATTCTTAGTTGAAAGTTTTTTGTTTTTGTGGGGTTTTTTTTCTTTTTTTTTTTTTTTTTTTTTTTTTTTTGAGTTGGAGTCTCACTCTGTCACCCAGACTGGAGTGCAGTGGCCGCTCCCGGCCACCGCAGCCTCAGCCTGCTGGGCTCTGGCGATCCTTCCGCCTCAGCCTTCCAAGTGGCCGGAATTACAGGCATGCGCTACCATACCCGGCTGTTTTTTTGATTTATTGTAGAGATGAGGTCTCGCTGCCCAGGCGGGTCTCGAACCCGCGGGCTCAAGCAATCCACTCACCTCAGCCTCCCAAAGGCGCGGGATTACAGGCTGAGCCACCGAGACCGGGT
>NW_007160511.1:0-572 GCF_000164805.1 Carlito syrichta | reverse complement strand
CACTTGCACCTTGAGGAGATGGATCAAACTGTTTTTCTCTAATTTGTCTTCTAAATATACTTTTTTCTCAGTGACTCCTTGTGAAATTCTTTGCATCTTTCCCATGGCACTGGCACACTGACTTAATAGTAATCATGTCTCCAGGTAAGAAGAGAACAACACACCGGATATGTAACTTCACAAAATTAGTATACTCTGGTTGAGGGTGTATTTTGTTCGTCTGTGGGACTTGTCCATAAAGCATCATGATTTCTGATGATGACCACATTTTGCTTTTTTAAAGGGATGAAAGTGTTGGACTGTAATAAGGCACTGCATTCCCCTGCCCTTCCCCGCCTGGGTCTTGGGGGAGCCCTGTGGGAGTGGGTGTTCAGGACAAGTGTCTGTGGAGGGGTTGAGGTGGGGGAAGCAGCCCATCTGAGGACAGAGCCCCTGGGGTGTGTGAGGGCTACTGCAGATGGCTGCTGCTGCCAGGAGCCTCATGGGAGTCCAACGTGAGTCTTTGTCTTGGGGGGTTATTGCCAAGGCCTCTCCAACACTGCTGGAGTAAGTTAGAGTTTTCTGTTCTGGAC
>NW_007160510.1:0-917 GCF_000164805.1 Carlito syrichta | reverse complement strand
CCCCATAGCACACTCAGAATTTTTCTTCTGGATCAAATGGTCAAAGTTTATTATCTGGGATCTTGAGAAGGTTGCATCTGATATGTAGAATAAAAATCCCGATTGTGGCAAATAAGTACTGGTTCTTCCACTATGACAATGCACCTGCCAACACCGTGCTGAGTGTTCAGAAGTTTTTGACAAACAGGGTTCAATCCCATGCCCTACCATCCGTTTTTACCTGCTGTCATGTTGAGCATCTAGTTTGGGATTCCAGAATTTAAAAAGTCCTCTAAGGCAAACGTTTCAGCAGTGAGAAAGAGGTCAATTATAAAATTGGCAGCAGTATTAAAAGACATGAAAATTCAGGAATGCAAAAACTATTTGAGCAGTGAAAAAAAGCATCTTGATAGCATCTTTGCATCAAAAGGAGAGTACTTTGAAGAAGACTGAAGTTTAAACATGAAAGAATAAATTGACAATTTTTGTAAATAAATTGAAATTTTTTGGTAATCTTGCTTATGTACTTATATTAACGACCAGAGCAATACTAAAATATAACACAAAGAAATACAGCCAAAATTCCAATGGAGAAATTAAAATAAACTACTAAAACACTTTCAAAGTTTTTAAAAGGCAGAAAAAGAAGAACAAAAGAACAAAATTTAATGTAGACATACAGAATCATAAATGAACAATAGACCTAAATTCAAACATGTCAGTAATTATATTAAATGCAGATTGCTTAAGCACATCAATTAAAAGACAATTTATCAGATTAAATTTTCAAAAAAGAATGAGTTCTATTCTGACCAAAAATGCATTTATATTTAATACAGATAGGTTAAAGTATGGGAAATGACATGTCATGCAAACATGTTTAGTTCATTCAGGCTATGGTAACAAAAACATTATAAACTGAAGAGCATATGAAAAAA
>NW_007160509.1:0-996 GCF_000164805.1 Carlito syrichta | reverse complement strand
AGCTGATTGGACAGCTCATGAGGTAGTGGTACTCCGCCCCTCACTATGCTGCTGACTAAACTTTTCCAGTTCCTTGGCTTCAAAAACATCCCATCTACCCAAGAAGAAGAGAAGCAAGCTGACTTAGCAGAAGCACATAAGGGCCCCTAGGATGGTAGATAACCAAGAACTCAGAAATTATTCTCCCAGTCACTCTTGGATGAACTCTGGAAGAACAACTTTATTCTACTACCCATCTTGGAGGCACCAGGTTAAGCAAGATGCTGAACCGGTATTATTACTTTCAAGTCCTATGAGGACTTGCTGCAACCACGGTGGTCCTATGTCCCACTTGTGCACAAGTAACTGCAAAACAAGGACCAAAATCACCGATTGGTATCAAGGCCAGTGGACTAAGCCCTGGAGAAATATGTGAAGTGAACTTTACTGAGGTAAAATGCCCTAATGCAGGATACTCGTACTTACTGGCTTTTGTAGACACTTTTTCAGGATGGACAAAAGTTTTTGCCACAAAAAATGAAACTGCACTTACAAAATTTCTATTAAATGAAATTATTCCTAGATTCGGGCTCCCTCTCTCCATTAGCTCTGATAATGGTTCTGCTTTTATCTCTTCCATACCCCAACTGGTCAGCAAGGCACTGGGCAAAACCTGGAATAACACTGTGCCTATAGGTCACAAAACTCTGGTAGGTAGTGTGCGTGAATTGAACTCTAAAAACTACTTAAACAAATTAATCATAGAAACCAGTGAAAAAATGGACAAGTCTTTTACATCTGGCTTTACTCTGGGGCTAATGCACAACTTATAAGACAGGATTTACCCCTTCTGAAATTGTATTTGGAAGACTACCTCCTCTGTTAACCTGATTATGGGATCCCATTCTTGAGGAAACTACTAATCTATTTCTTTTAAAGTATCTTTAGTCTCTCCCACAGGTCCAGGTTGTTTTTTAATCTAACATTGAACCATGCTACCAACCCCATCCTCTACAC
>NW_007160508.1:0-467 GCF_000164805.1 Carlito syrichta | reverse complement strand
AGTTAGCTAGGTTAAGTAGTGGGCTGACTAATTTGCTGTCCTAACTAGTTGTCCGACTAGTTAGCTGACCTAACTAGTCAGCAGACTAGTTAGCTGACATAAACTGTCTACTGACAAGTTGGCCCACTAGTCGGCCAATTGGTTAGCTAACTTAACTAGTTGGATGGCTACTAGGGCGACCGGATAGCTGACATAAGTAGTCAGCTGGCAAGTAAGCCAACAGGTTAGCTGACTTAACTAGTCGACCAGCGAGTGAGCCTACTTGTCAGCTGAATTAACTAGTTCACCGGCGAGTGAGATGATTGGTCAACTAACTTAATTAGTAAGCCAATAGGCGAGTCGACTGGTCAGTCGACTTAACTTGTCAGCTGTTGTGTGAGATGACTGGTCAGCTGAATTTAGTCAGTTGGCGAGTGAGCCAACTGTTCAGACTTAACTAGTTGGCTGGTGAGTCAGCCGACCAGTGA
>NW_007160507.1:0-852 GCF_000164805.1 Carlito syrichta | reverse complement strand
ATAAGTAGTCAGCTGGCAAGTAAGCCAACAGGTTAGCTGACTTAACTAGTCGACCAGCGAGTGAGCCTACTTGTCAGCTGAATTAACTAGTTCACTGGCGAGTGAGATGATTGGTCAACTAACTTAATTAGTAAGCCAATAGGTGAGTCGACTGGTCAGTCGACTTAACTTGTCAGCTGTTGTGTGAGATGACTGGTCAGCTGAATTTAGTCAGTTGGCGAGTGAGCCAACTGTTCAGACTTAACTAGTTGGCTGGTGAGTCAGCCGACCAGTGAATTGACTTAACTAGTCTGCCGGCGAGTGAGCCGACACGTGAGCTGCCTTAAATATTCGGCCGGTGAGTGAGCCGACCTTTGAGCTGACTTAACCAGTTGGCTGGCGAGCAAGCAGACTAGTTTGCTGACCTGTTGGCCTGTGAGTGAGTCGACAAGTTAGTTGACATGTTGCCTGGCGAGTGAGCCGACTAGTTTGCTGACCAGTTGGCAGGTGAGTGAGCCAAATATTTAGCTGACCTGATGAAAAGCGAGCTTGCCCACTAGTTAGCTGACCAGCTAGCTGAGTTGCTAGTTGACTAGTTAGCCAAGTAACTAGCTGGTATGCTAGGTGACTTATTTAGCTAGCTGACTAGCTAGCTGGCTATCTAGCTGAAATAACTTGCTAGCAAACAAGCTATCTAGCTGTCTAGCAAGGTGACTTCATTAGGTACCTAAGTGGCTAGTTAGCTGGCTAGCTGACTTCATTATCTATCTGATTAGCTAGGTGACTAACTAGTTGACTTGTCTAGATATTTGACAAGCAACCAGACTAGCTAGCTGAATTAAATAGATAGTTCATTAGTTAGCTGACTTGCTA
>NW_007160506.1:0-849 GCF_000164805.1 Carlito syrichta | reverse complement strand
CAGCCAGAATCCCCCACATTTGTCCAGGATGTGGTGCAAGGGTTTGCTCTTGGCCACCGTGGCCTCTACCAGCTGGGCTATGGAAATCATCCCTCCATGGGCTCCCAATTGACCAGAATGACAGGCGTGTGCCACCATGCTCTGCTTCTTATTAGGCTTCTTGTAGAGACGAGTACCTGAGGTGGTGCCCAGGCTGGTCTCAAACCTGGGGACTCATGCCACATTCTCACGTCATCCTCCCAGACTGTCTGCCAAGAAAGGCCAGGGACACATCCCTCATCCAGGGACATTTCTCCCCCCAATACCATTATTCCTGGCTTTAATGCCAGTCGGCCTGTGAAAACACCATGCGCAGGTGAGAAGCTGTGTATGGTTCTAATGTTTTTGGAGGCAGTCTGTTTCTGTAGCCTAGACTGAAGGCTGGGGACATGACCCGTCTTTCACCACCAGCCTTGAAATCGTGGGCTCTGGGAATCCTCCCATGTCAGCCTCCCGAGTGGTTGGGATGATGGGTATCTCAACTCCAGACCCCCTGTTTGGGTGCAGAGATGGTGTCTCCCTGCATGGCCTGGGTTGTTCGTGGGCTTCTAGGCTCCAGCCATCCTCCTTCCTCAGCCTCCAAGATTGTGGGATTCCAGGTGTGGGCTGCCACCAGGGCCTACAGATTCCTTTTCCATGAAGGTTCAAGGCCAGGCTTGAGGGTTTTACCTCCTCATCCCATTGTTTTGCGAGTCTGAGACCATTGGCCAGCCCGAGTCCACAGTCCAGACCCATCTGAGCACCTCTGCAAGACTTTTGGCTTTATTCTCAATCCCAAATGAAGCTGGGCATGATGGAGTGCCTGTCCTT
>NW_007160505.1:0-1162 GCF_000164805.1 Carlito syrichta | reverse complement strand
TTTTGGAGGCAGTCTGTTTCTGTAGCCTAGACTGAAGGCTGGGGACATGACCCGTCTTTCACCACCAGCCTTGAAATCGTGGGCTCTGGGAATCCTCCCATGTCAGCCTCCCGAGTGGTTGGGATGATGGGTATCTCAACTCCAGACCCCCTGTTTGGGTGCAGAGATGGTGTCTCCCTGCATGGCCTGGGTTGTTCGTGGGCTTCTAGGCTCCAGCCATCCTCCTTCCTCAGCCTCCAAGATTGTGGGATTCCAGGTGTGGGCTGCCACCAGGGCCTACAGATTCCTTTTCCATGAAGGTTCAAGGCCAGGCTTGAGGGTTTTACCTCCTCATCCCATTGTTTTGCGAGTCTGAGACCATTGGCCAGCCCGAGTCCACAGTCCAAGACCCACCTGAGCACCTCTGCAAGACTTTGGCTTTATCTCAATCCCAAATGAGCTAGGCGTGATGGAGTGCCTGTCCTTCCAGTTCCTCAGAAGGTGGGAAATGCCTCACTGGGACCTGGCAGGATGAGGCTATGGGAGTGAGCCACTGCCCTCCATCCTGGTTGAAGAAGTGAGACTCTGACTAAAAGAAAAAAGGAAAAAGGGGGAAAAAAAGCATCCATTTGTGAATGGAGTTGGGATCATCAAAACAGAGACCATTTGTGAAGGAGGACACAGCCTTGGGCCTAGAGGTCCCGAAAGACAGTGGATCAGCAGAGAACTGGGCCGTGGCTTTGGGAGTCTGAAGCAGGGGACTGCTGGAGTCTGGGAGTTCAGACCAACCTGGGCCACATAATGTGACTTCATCTCTCTCAGAACACAAACTCTGGAGTCATGAGTGTTGGCACCTGTGGTCCCAGATACATGGTTTGCAGTGGTCTCTGTCCCAGGGCATTCCTTTGCATTGCCCCCACTGACAGAATATGTAAGTCCAGGCCAGGCACCATGGCTCATGGCTGTCAGTCCCATGCCCTAGGAAGCAGAGGCAGGAGGCTTCTTGAGTCCAGGGTTCAGAGACCAGCCTGTGCGATGTGGCCAGACTTCATCTTGGTATAGGTCCCCAAAATCATGTCAGGCATGGTGGCCCCCAGATCCCAGCTGCTTGGGGGCCGAGGTGTTAGGACCTCATCAGGCCCACAGGTTAGGCCCTGGGAGTCACTATCATGCTGCCACACCG
>NW_007160504.1:0-484 GCF_000164805.1 Carlito syrichta | reverse complement strand
ATGGTTTGAGGATTTACATTTAGGTCTCTGATCCATTTATTGTTAATTTTTGTGTATGGGGATAGATAGGGGTCTTGTTTAAATCTTCTGCATCTTCTAAATTATAGAGGAAGGGAAAGATGGCAGCTGAGCCAGTCAGACTATACGAGTCCCTGTGTATGGAAAATTTTGTGTATGTGTTGGTGAGTGAGTAGACATGTGAATGGCTGACTGAGAGAGGGCTAGGAAGCTAGTGGCCAGGGCTCTGATGGGGCAGTGACTGGTGCCACAGCCAGTGATTACCAGGATGCACAGCCTGTGATTACCAGGATGCACAAACCAAATGCCATTTTCTCTTTCTTTTCTTTCTCTCTTTTTTAAAAATCAACAAATACTCCCTGGCAAGCAAACACTGGGAGAGACTGCCTAAGTGGGGCTCGTGAGTGGGTGACCAGGCCCCTTGTGCAACACCAGGTGCTTCAGATTCTCTACTTTGTCCCTGGCT
>NW_007160503.1:0-402 GCF_000164805.1 Carlito syrichta | reverse complement strand
TGCTGGCAAGACAGCTGGCTAACTAGTTAAGTCAGCTAGTTGAGTCTGCTGTCTAACCAGCTGACTAGCTGGTTATGTCAGCTAATTAATTAAAATGGCTAGCCAACTGGCTAGCTAGATCACTTGCTAGTTTAGTCAGCTGACTACCTGGTTAAGTCAGCTGGTTAAGTCACCTGCCTAGCCACCTGGCTAGGTAGGTAGGTAGCTACTTAAGTCAGCAGGCAAGCTGAATGGCAACTTATTTAAGTCCACAAGTTAAGTGAGCTGGCTAGACGGATGGCTAGCTAGGTGACTGGCAAGTTAAGCCAGCTGGTTAGCAGGCTTGTTAGGTAGGTGGCCAGCAGTAAAGACGGCTGGCTAGCCAGATGACCAGCAGGGTGGCTGGCTAGTTGTGTGGCTGGC
>NW_007160502.1:0-3891 GCF_000164805.1 Carlito syrichta | reverse complement strand
GTAGGTAGGTAGCTACTTAAGTCAGCTGGCAAGCTGGATGGAAACTTATTTAAGTCCACAAGTTAAGTGAGCTGGCTAGACGGATGGCTAGCTAGGTGACTGGCAAGTTAAGCCAGCTGGTTAGCAGGCTTGTTAGGTAGGTGGCCAGCTAGTAAAGACGGCTGGCTAGCCAGATGACCAGCAGGGTGGCTGGCTAGTTGTGTGGCTGGCTATCCGAATGTCCAGCCAGCAGGTTGCCTAATTACACAGGCTGGTTACCCAGCTGGCCATCCCGCTAGCTCATTAGCTAGATCCCTAGCCAGCTAGCCAGCCATGTAGCTAGCTAGTTAAGCCAGATTGCTAGCAGTCTAGTCAAACATGCAGCTAGCTACTTAACTCAACTGGCTATCCAGTTATCAAGCCAATTTGCTAGTCAGCTAGTAAAGTCAGCTAGCTATCCATCTAGCTAATTAAGTCACCTGTCAACTCAGCTAACTATTTCAGCTGGCTAGTTAAGTGAGCTAGCTATACAGCTTGCTAGTCAGCTAGCTAGCTGATCAACTAGATAGGTAAGTCAGCTAGCCAGTTAACTAGCCAGTTAGCTAGCCAGTTAAGTCAGCTAGCTAGACACCATATAGCTTGTTTGTTATCTAGATATGTCAGCTAGATAGCCAGCTAACTAGTCAGCTGGATAGTTAATTCAGCTAGCAAATCAGCTAGTTATTTAGCTAACTAGTTGGCTATCAACTCAGCTAGCTGGTCATCTAACTAGTGAGCTCGCTCGCTTTCCATCAGGTCAGCCTACTAGTCAACTGTCTCGCCAGCCAACTGGTCAGCAAACTAGTCGGCTAACTCGCCAACCAACAGGTAAAATAACTTTTGGCTCACTCACAGACCAACTGGTTAGCTAGCTAGTCAGCTTGCTCACCAGCCAACTATTTAAGTCAGCTAGCCAGTCACCTTGTTCGCCACCTGACTAGTTAAGGTAGTTCGCCCGTCGCTTTACTCACCAGCTGACTAGTAAAGTTGACTCAGGTCAGTTCACTCGCCTGCCTACTGGTTAAGTCCTCAAACCAGTCGGCTTACTCGCCAGCCAACTAAAATCAGCTGATGAGTCAGCTCACTCTCTGGCCGAGTAGTTAAGTCAGCTGATCAATTGACTCAGTCGCCGGTGGACTAGTTAAGTCAGTTGACCTGTCAGCTCACTCGCCGAACAATTAGTAAAGTCAGCTCACCTATTGCCTCACTCGCTGGCTGACTAGTTAAGTCAGCTAACTGGTAGGCCACCTAGTCGACCAACGAGTAAAATCAGCTAACCAATAGGCCGAATAGTCCCCTAAATTGTGAGCCGACATGTTAGTTCAGCTAATTAGTTGGCCTACTAACTGGCTGACTAATTAGTTCAGCACACCATCCATCCAAATAGTTAACAGTGCTGACTAGTGGGCCAACTCGTCAGCCAACAAGTTAAGTCACCTAGCCAACTCGTTAAACAGTTGGTTAAGTCAGCACATTAAATCATTTACCAACTAGTTAAAAGAGGAAGCAAACTCATTAACAAACTCATTAAGTCAGCTAGCTGTCTTGTCAGCCAACTAGTTAAGGCAACTAGCTAAGTTAGCTAGCTAACCAGCTAGCTAGCTAAGTCAGCTAGGTAAGTCAGCAAGCTCACTACCTAGCTAACTATTTAAGTCAGGTACTTAACTCTGTTAACTAACTAGTTAGCTAATTAGTTAAGTCAGCTAGTTATTCAGCCAGTTAAATGTTAGCTAACTATTTAATTCAAGTAGTTAAGTCAACTAGCTAACTAGTTAAGTCAGCCAGTTAAGTCAGCTACGTAAGTAGTTAATTCACCTACCTAATACCGCTAGTTAAGTCAGCTTTCTAAATAAGTCAGCTGGTTAAGACAGCTAGCTAGCTAGCTAATGGGTTATATCAGCAGGCTGAGTCAGGTAGTTAGCTAGTAACTAACAGGTTAAGTCAGCTGGTTGAGTCAGCTACCTAGCTAGTTAGCAAACGGGTTTTGTCACCTGGTTGAGTAGGCTAGCTATCCAGTTAGCTAATTAGTTAAGTCAGCTGGATGAGTCAGCTAGCTAGCTAGTTAGCTAACGAGTTAAGTCAGCTGCTTAAACCAACTAGGAAGCTTGTTAGCTAACAAGGTAAGTGGAATGACTAAGTCATCTAGCTAGCACTTTTGATAATGAGTGATCTAACTAGTTAGCTAGCATGTTAAGTCAGCTAGCTATCTATTCATCTAACTATTTAAGTGAGCTTGTTAGCTAGGTAGCTAGCTAGTTAGCTAATTGTTTAAATCAGCTGGCTATCGAGGTAGCGAGCCAGTTAGCTAACTATTTAAGTCAGTAGTTTAGCTAGTAGCTGGCTAGTTAATTCAGGTAATTAAGCCAGCTGACTGGCCAGATGGCTAGCTAGGTACAGAGGTAGTTAAGTCAGTTGGCTAGCCAACTGGCTAGTTGGTTAATTCAGCTATTTAAGAGAGCTGGCTAGCCAAATGGTAAGGTAGGTAGCTAGCTAGTTAAGTCAGCTAGATAGCTATCTTGCTGTCTAGAGATGTCAGTGAGTTAAGTCAGCTGGCTAACCAAGTGGCTAGCTGGTTAAGTCAGCTAGTTTAGTCAGCTGTCTAGCCAGCTAGTTAGGTAGGTAGCTAGCTTGATAAGTCAGCTTGCAAGCCAGCAGTCTAGCTGCTCAATCAGCTAGTTAAGTCAGCTGACTAGCTTGCTGGCTAGGTAGGCAGCTAGATAGATAAGTTAGTTGGCAAGTCAGCTTGCTAGCTTAAGTCAGCTAGGCAAGTCAGTTGTCTAGCCAGCTTAGTAGATAGGTAGCCAGCTAGTTACATCAGCTGGCTAGCCAGCTGACTAGCTCGTTGTGTCAGTTAGTTAAGTCAGCTGGTAACCAGCAGGCTAGCTTGTTAAGTCAGCTCGTTAAGTCAGTTGTCTATCCATATGGTTAGTTAGTAAAAAGCTAGTTAAGGCAGATGGCTATCCATCAGGCTAGCTAGTTATTTCAGTTAGTTAAGTCAGCAGGCTAGCTAGGAAGCTAGCTATATAAGTCAGCAAATTATGTCAGCTAGCTAACTAGTTAATACTGCTAGTTAAGTCAGCTGGCTAGGTAGCTAGCTAGGTGGCTAGCTAGTTAAGCCAGCTAGATAAACCAACTGGCTAGCTAGGTAACAAGCTGGTTAAGTCAGCTAGTTAAGTCAGCTTCCTAGCTAGTCAAGTCAGTGAGCTGTCAGCTCGCTAGCCAGTTGCCTAGCAGGGTAGCTAGCTAAGTCAGCTGGCTAGCCAGTTAGCTATCTAGTTAAGTAACATAGTTAAGTCAGCTCACCAGCCAGGTGGTTAGGTAGGTATCTACATAATTAAGTCAGCTGGCAAGCCAGTGAGCTAAATAGGTAATTAGTTAATTAACTCAACTGTCTATCCAGCTAACTATCTATGTAGATAGGCAGTTAGGTCACCCTGCTAGCCAGCTGGCTAGCTACTTAAGTCATCTAGTTAAGTCAGCTGGCTAGACAGCTGGCTACCGTAGTAGCTAGATAGTTAAGTCATCTTTCTGGTCTGCTGGTTAGCTAGAAAAGCCACCTAGTTAAGTCAGCTGGATATGAAGTTGGCTAGCTAGGTAGCTTGTTACTTAAGTAAGCCGGCTAGTCAGCTGGCTAGCTAGTTAAGTCAGCTATTTAGGTCATCTGTCTAACTAGCTGAAATAACAAGCTAGTTAATTCAGTTTTCTTGCAAGCAGGCCAGCTATTTAAGTCAGCTAGTTAAGTCAACTGGCTAGTCAGTTGTGTAGCTAAGTAGCGAGCTTGTTAAGCCAGTTGGCTAGCCAGCTGGCTAGCTAATTAAATCATCTACTTAAGTTTGCTGACTAGCCTGTTAGCTAGCTAGGTAGAGAGTTAGT
>NW_007160501.1:0-3665 GCF_000164805.1 Carlito syrichta | reverse complement strand
GCCAGCAGGTTGCCTAATTACACAGGCTGGTTACCCAGCGGGCCATCCCGCTAGCTCATTAGCTAGATCCCTAGCCAGCTAGCCAGCCATGTAGCTAGCTAGTTAAGCCAGATTGCTAGCAGTCTAGTCAAACATGCAGCTAGCTACTTAACTCAACTGGCTATGCAGTTATCAAGCCAACTTGCTAGTCAGCTAGTAAAGTCAGCTAGCTATCCAGCTAGCTAATTAAGTCACCTGTCAACTCAGCTAACTATTCAGCTGGCTAGTTAAGTCAGCTAGCTATACAGCTTGCTAGTCAGCTAGCTAGCTGGTCAACTAGATAGGTAAGTCAGCTAGCCAGCTAACTAGCCAGTTAGCTAGCCAGTTAAGTCAGCTAGCTAGACACCATATAGCTTGTTTGTTATCTAGATATGTCAGCTAGATAGCCAGCTAACTAGTCAGCTGGATAGTTAATTCAGCTAGCAAATCAGCTAGTTATTTAGCTAACTAGTTGGCTATCAACTCAGCTAGCTGGTCATCTAACTAGTGAGCTCGCTCGCTTTCCATCAGGTCAGCCTACTAGTCAACTGTCTCGCCAGCCAACTGGTCAGCAAACTAGTCGGCTAACTCGCCAACCAACAGGTAAAATAACTTTTGGCTCACTCACAGACCAACTGGTTAGCTAGCTAGTCAGCTTGCTCACCAGCCAACTATTTAAGTCAGCTAGCCAGTCACCTTGTTCGCCACCTGACTAGTTAAGGTAGTTCGCCCGTCGCTTTACTCACCAGCTGACTAGTAAAGTTGACTCAGGTCAGTTCACTCGCCTGCCTACTGGTTAAGTCCTCAAACCAGTCGGCTTACTCGCCAGCCAACTAAAATCAGCTGATGAGTCAGCTCACTCTCTGGCCGAGTAGTTAAGTCAGCTGATCAATTGACTCAGTCGCCGGTGGACTAGTTAAGTCAGTTGACCTGTCAGCTCACTCGCCGAACAATTAGTAAAGTCAGCTCACCTATTGCCTCACTCGCTGGCTGACTAGTTAAGTCAGCTAACTGGTAGGCCACCTAGTCGACCAACGAGTAAAATCAGCTAACCAATAGGCCGAATAGTCCCCTAAATTGTGAGCCGACATGTTAGTTCAGCTAATTAGTTGGCCTACTAACTGGCTGACTAATTAGTTCAGCACACCATCCATCCAAATAGTTAACAGTGCTGACTAGTGGGCCAACTCGTCAGCCAACAAGTTAAGTCACCTAGCCAACTCGTTAAACAGTTGGTTAAGTCAGCACATTAAATCATTTACCAACTAGTTAAAAGAGGAAGCAAACTCATTAACAAACTCATTAAGTCAGCTAGCTGTCTTGTCAGCCAACTAGTTAAGGCAACTAGCTAAGTTAGCTAGCTAACCAGCTAGCTAGCTAAGTCAGCTAGGTAAGTCAGCAAGCTCACTACCTAGCTAACTATTTAAGTCAGGTACTTAACTCTGTTAACTAACTAGTTAGCTAATTAGTTAAGTCAGCTAGTTATTCAGCCAGTTAAATGTTAGCTAACTATTTAATTCAAGTAGTTAAGTCAACTAGCTAACTAGTTAAGTCAGCCAGTTAAGTCAGCTACGTAAGTAGTTAATTCACCTACCTAATACAGCTAGTTAAGTCAGCTTTCTAAATAAGTCAGCTGGTTAAGACAGCTAGCTAGCTAGCTAATGGGTTATATCAGCAGGCTGAGTCAGGTAGTTAGCTAGTAACTAACAGGTTAAGTCAGCTGGTTGAGTCAGCTACCTAGCTAGTTAGCAAACGGGTTTTGTCACCTGGTTGAGTAGGCTAGCTATCCAGTTAGCTAATTAGTGAAGTCAGCTGGATGAGTCAGCTAGCTAGCTAGTTAGCTAACGAGTTAAGTCAGCTGCTTAAACCAACTAGGAAGCTTGTTAGCTAACAAGGCAAGTGGAATGACTAAGTCATCTAGCTAGCACTTTTGATAATGAGTGATCTAACTAGTTAGCTAGCATGTTAAGTCAGCTAGCTATCTATTCATCTAACTATTTAAGTGAGCTTGTTAGCTAGGTAGCTAGCTAGTTAGCTAATTGTTTAAATCAGCTGGCTATCGAGGTAGCGAGCCAGTTAGCTAACTATTTAAGTCAGTAGTTTAGCTAGTAGCTGGCTAGTTAATTCAGGTAATTAAGCCAGCTGACCGGCCAGATGGCTAGCTAGGTACAGAGGTAGTTAAGTCAGTTGGCTAGCCAACTGGCTAGTTCGTTAATTCAGCTATTTAAGAGAGCTGGCTAGCCAAATGGTAAGGTAGGTAGCTAGCTAGTTAAGTCAGCTAGATAGCTATCTTGCTGTCTAGAGATGTCAGTGAGTTAAGTCAGCTGGCTAACCAAGTGGCTAGCTGGTTAAGTCAGCTAGTTTAGTCAGCTGTCTAGCCAGCTAGTTAGGTAGGTAGCTAGCTTGATAAGTCAGCTTGCAAGCCAGCAGTCTAGCTGCTCAATCAGCTAGTTAAGTCAGCTGACTAGCTTGCTGGCTAGGTAGGCAGCTAGATAGATAAGTTAGTTGGCAAGTCAGCTTGCTAGCTTAAGTCAGCTAGGCAAGTCAGTTGTCTAGCCAGCTTAGTAGATAGGTAGCCAGCTAGTTACATCAGCTGGCTAGCCAGCTGACTAGCTCGTTGTGTCAGTTAGTTAAGTCAGCTGGTAACCAGCAGGCTAGCTTGTTAAGTCAGCTCGTTAAGTCAGTTGTCTATCCATATGGTTAGTTAGTTAAAAAGCCTAGTTAAGGCAGATGGCTATCCATCAGGCTAGCTAGTTATTTCAGTTAGTTTAGTCAGCAGGCTAGCTAGGAAGCTAGCTATATAAGTCAGCAAATTATGTCAGCTAGCTAACTAGTTAATACCGCTAGTTAAGTCAGCTGGCTAGGTAGCTAGCTAGGTGGCTAGCTAGTAAGCCAGCTAGATAAACCAACTGGCTAGCTAGGTAACACGCTGATTAAGTCAGCTAGTTAAGTCAGCTTCCTAGCTAGTCAAGTCAGTGAGCTGTCAGCTGGCTAGCCAGTTGCCTAGCAGGGTAGCTAGCTAAGTCAGCTGGCTAGCCAGTTAGCTATCTAGTTAAGTAACATAGTTAAGTCAGCTCGCCAGCCAGGTGGTTAGGTAGGTATCTACATAATTGTCAGCTGGCAAGCCAGTGAGCTAAATAGGTAATTAGTTAATTAACTCACCTGTCTATCCAGCTAACTAGCTATGTAGATAGGCAGTTAGGTCACCCTGCTAGCCAGCTGGCTAGCTACTTAAGTCATCAAGTTAAGTCAGCTGGCTAGACAGCTGGCTACCATAGTAGCTAGATAGTTAAGTCATCTTTCTGGTCTGCTGGTTAGCTAGAAAAGCCACCTAGTTAAGTCAGCTGGATATGAAGCTGGCTAGCTAGGTAGCTTGTTACTTAAGTAAGCTGGCTAGTCAGCTGGCTAGCTAGTTAAGTCACCTATTTAGGTCATCTGTCTAACTAGCTGAAATAACAAGCTAGTTAATTCAGTTTTCTTGCAAGCAGGCCAGCTATTTAAGTCAGCTAGTTAAGTCAACTGGCTAGTCAGTTGTGTAGCTAAGTAGCGAGCTTGTTAAGCCAGTTGGCTAGCCAGCTGGCTAGCTAATTAAATCATCTACTTAAGTTTGCTGACTAGCCTGTTAGCTAGCTAGGTAGAGAGTTAGT
>NW_007160500.1:0-427 GCF_000164805.1 Carlito syrichta | reverse complement strand
CCATATAGCTTGTTTGTTATCTAGATATGTCAGCTAGATAGCCAGCTAACTAGTCAGCTGTATAGTTAATTCAGCTAGCAAATCAGCTAGTTATTTAGCTAACTAGTTGGCTATCAACTCAGCTAGCTGGTCATCTAACTAGTGAGCTCGCTCACTTTCCATCAGGTCAGCCTACTAGTCAACTCTCTCACCAGCCAACTGGTCAGCAAAGTAGTCGGCTCACTCGCCAGCCAACAGGTAAAATACCTTTTGGCTCACTCACAGACCAACTGGTTAGCTAGCTAGTCGGCTTGCTCACCAGCCAACTATTTAAGTCAGCTAGCCAGTCAACTTATTCGCCACCTGACTAGTTAAGGTAGTTCAACCATCGCTTTACTCACCAGCTGACTAGTTAAGTTGACTCAGGTCGGCTCACTCGCCTGCCTAC
>NW_007160499.1:0-2548 GCF_000164805.1 Carlito syrichta | reverse complement strand
AGTAGTCGGCTCACTCGCCAGCCAACAGGTAAAATACCTTTTGGCTCACTCACAGACCAACTGGTTAGCTAGCTAGTCGGCTTGCTCACCAGCCAACTATTTAAGTCAGCTAGCCAGTCAACTTATTCGCCACCTGACTAGTTAAGGTAGTTCAACCATCGCTTTACTCACCAGCTGACTAGTTAAGTTGACTCAGGTCGGCTCACTCGCCTGCCTACTGGTTAAGTCCTCAAACCAGTCGGCTTACTCGCCAGCCAACTAAAATCAGCTGACGAGTCAGCTCACTTGCTGGCCGAGTAGTTAAGTCAGCTGATCAATCGACTCAGTCGCCGGTGGACTAGTTAAGTCAGTTGAACTGTCAGCTCACTCACCAAACAATTAGTAAAGTCAGCTCACCTATTGCCTCACTCGCTGGCTGACTAGTTAAGTTAGCTAACTGGTAGGCCACCTAGCCGACCAACGAGTAAAATCAGCTAACCAATAGGCTGAATAGTCCCCTAACTTGTGAGCCAACATGTTAGTTCAGCTAACTAGCAACCGACAAGTTAGGCCAGCTAATTAGTCGGCCTACTAACTGGCCGACTAATTAGTTCAGCACACCATCCATCCAAATAGTTAACAGTGCTGACTAGTGGGCCAACTCGTCAGCCAACAAGTTAAGTCACCTAGCCAACTCATTAAACAGCTGGTTAAGTCAGCACATTAAATCATTTACCAACTAGTTAAAAGAGGAAGCAAACTCATTAACAAACTCATTAAGTCAGCTAGCTGTCTTGTCAGCCAACTAGTTAAGGCAACTAGCTAAGTTAGCTAGCTAACCAGCTAGCTAGCTAAGTCAGCTAGGTAAGTCAGCAAGCTCACTACCTAGCTAACTATTTAAGTCAGGTACTTAACTCTGTTAACTAACTAGTTAGCTAATTAGTTAAGTCAGCTAGTTATTCAGCCAGTTAAATGTTACCTAACTATTTAATTCAGGTAGTTAAGTCAACTACCTAGCTAGTTAAGTCAGTCAGTTGTCAGCTTCCTAAGTAGTTAATTCACCTACCTAATACAGTTAGTTAAGTCAACTTTCTAATTAAGTCAACTGTTTAAGACAGCTACCTAGCTAGTTAGCTAATGGGTTAAGTCAACAGGCTGAGTAAGGTAGTTAGCTAGTAACTAACAGGTTAAGTCACCTGGTTGAGTAAGTTACCTAGCTTGCTAGCAAATGGGTTGAGTCACCTGGTTAAGTGGTTAGCTATTAATTAGTTGGCTAGCTATCTAATTAACTAATGAGTTAAGTCAGCTGGATGAGTCAGCTAGCTAGCTAGTTAGCTAAGGAGTTAAGTCAGCTGCTTAAAGAACCTAGGAAACGTATTAGCTAACAAGTTGAGTCAAAGGACTAACTCAGCTAGCTAGAACTTTAGATAACGAGTGATCTAACTAGTTAGCTAGCATGTTAAGTTAGCTAGCTATCTAGTCAGCTAACTATTTAAGTGAGCTTGTTAACTAGGAAATAGCTAGGTAGCTAACTGTTTAAATCAGCTGGCTATCAAGGTAGTGAGCGAGTTAGCTAATTACTTATGTCAGCTATTTAGCTAGTAGCTAGCTAGTTAATTCAGTTAATTAAGTCAGCTGGTCAGCCAGATGGCTACCTAGGTACCAAGGTAGTTAAGTCAGTTTGCTAGCAAGCTGGCTAGCTGGTTAATTCAGCTATTTACGAGAGTTGGCTAGCCAACTAGCAAGGTAGGTAGCTAGCTAGTTAAGACAGCTAGGTAGCTACCCGGCTATCTAGTGATGTCAGTGAGTTAAGTCAGCTAGTTAGCCAACTGGCTAGCTGGTTAAGTGAGCTAGTTCAGTCAGCTGTCTAGCCAATTAATTAGGTATGTAGCTAGCTAGATAAGTCAGCTTGCAAGCCAGCAGTCTAGCTGTTCAATCAGCTAGTTAAGTCAGCTGGGTAGCTTGCTGGCTAGGTAGTTAGCTAGCTAGTTAAGTGAGTTGGCCAGCCAGCTTGCTAGCTTTAGTCAGCTAGGTAAGTCAGTTGTCTAGCCAGCTTAGCAGATAGGTAGTCAGCTAGTTAAGTCAGCTGGCTAGACAACTGACTAGGTGGTTATGTCAGCTAGTTAAGTCAGCTGGAAACCAGCAGGCTAGCTTGTTATATCAGCTCGTTAAGCCAGTTGGCCATCCAGCTGCGTAGTTAGTTAAAAAACTCGTTAAGGCAGATGATTATCCATCAGGCTAGCTAGTTATTTCAGCTAGTTAAGTCAGCTGGCTAGCTAGGAAGCCAGATATATAAGTTAGCTAGTTATGTCAGTTAGCTAACTAGTTAAGTCAACTGGCTAGCTAGCTAGCTAGGTAGCTAGCTAACTAAGCCAGCTAGATAAAGCAGCTGGGTAGCTAGGTAACTATCTGGTTAATTCAGCTAGTTAAGTCAGCTTGGTGGGTAGTTAAGTCAGTAAGCTAAGTCAGCTGGCTAGCCAGTTGGCTAGCAAGTTAAATCACCTAGTTTTGTCAGCCCACTAACCAGCTGATTAACTAGGTAGCTAGGTAGTTAATTCAACAGGCAAAC
>NW_007160498.1:0-918 GCF_000164805.1 Carlito syrichta | reverse complement strand
TTAGGTAAGTCAGTTGTCTAGCCCAGCTTAGCAGATAGGTAGTCAGCTAGTTAAGTCAGCTGGCTTGACAACTGACTAGGTGGTTATGTCAGCTAGTTAAGTCAGCTGGAAACCAGCAGGCTAGCTTGTTATGTCAGCTCGTTAAGCCAGTTGGCCATCCAGCTGCGTAGTTAGTTAAAAAACTCGTTAAGGCAGATGACTATCCATCAGGCTAGCTAGTTATTTCAGCTAGTTAAGTCAGCTGGCTAGCTAGGAAGCCAGCTATATAAGTTAGCTAGTTATGTCAGTTAGCTAACTAGTTAAGTCAACTGGCTAGCTAGCTAGCTAGGTAGCTAGCTAACTAAGCCAGCTAGATAAAGCAGCTGGGTAGCTAGGTAACTATCTGGTTAATTCAGCTAGTTAAGTCAGCTTGGTAGCTAGTTAAGTCAGTAAGCTAAGTCAGCTGGCTAGCCAGTTTCCTAGCAGGGTAGCTAGCTAAGTCAGCTGACTAGCCAGTTAACCATCTAGTTAAGTAACATAATTAAGTCAGCTCACCAGCCAGCTGGTTAGGTAGGTATTGTCACCTAGTTAAGTCAGCTGGATAGACAGCTGGCTAGCTAGGTAGCTCGATAGTTAAGTCAGCTTTCTTGCCTGCTGGTTAGCTAGTAAAGTCACCTGGATTAGTCAGCTGGATATTCAGCTGGCTAGCTAGGTAGCTTGTTACTTAAGTAAGCTGGCTTGTCAGCTGGCTAGTTAGTTAAGTCACCTAGTTAAGTCATCTGGCTAGCCAACTGGCTAACTATATAACAAGCTAGTTAATTCAATTTCCTTGCAAGCAGGCCAGCTATTTAAGTCACCTAGTTAATTCAGCTGGCTAGTAAGCTGTCTAGCTAGGTAGCAAGCTTGTTAAGTAAGTTGGCTAGCCAGCTGGCTAGCTAA
>NW_007160497.1:0-580 GCF_000164805.1 Carlito syrichta | reverse complement strand
TTCTTGCCTGCTGGTTAGCTAGTAAAGTCACCTGGATTAGTCAGCTGGATATTCAGCTGGCTAGCTAGGTAGCTTGTTACTTAAGTAAGCTGGCTTGTCAGCTGGCTAGTTAGTTAAGTCACCTAGTTAAGTCATCTGGCTAGCCAACTGGCTAACTATATAACAAGCTAGTTAATTCAATTTCCTTGCAAGCAGGCCAGCTATTTAAGTCACCTAGTTAATTCAGCTGGCTAGTAAGCTGTCTAGCTAGGTAGCAAGCTTGTTAAGTAAGTTGGCTAGCCAGCTGGCTAGCTAATTAAGTCAGCTACTTAATCTGTTGACTAGCCTGCTAGCTAGTTAGGTAGACAGCTAGTGAAGATAGCTGCATAGGCAGCTGGCAAACTAGTTAAGTCTGCTAGTTGTGCCAGCTGGCTAGCTGGTTAAGCCAACTAGTTAAGTCAGTTGCCTAGCCAGCTGTATAACTATGTACCAAGTTAGTTATTTCAGCTGGCGAGCCAGCCGGCTAGTTATATAAGTCAGCTAGTTAATTCATCTGACTTCCCAGCTGGCTAGATAGGTAGCTAGCTAGTTATGTCAGCTG
>NW_007160496.1:0-761 GCF_000164805.1 Carlito syrichta | reverse complement strand
AAAAAAAAAAAAAAAAAAGAAAAGAAAACTCCTGCTTCTTCTGACTTTGAATATCCTTATGGTTAGAAACTAGAAATTTCTGTGTCATTTTGGAGTTCTTAGAGTATGAGTCCTGGCAGTGCCACGATTAAGTACTGGTATTTACGTCTTTTCTAGCATTGTGCTGGTGTCCCTATGATAGACAGTTGCTCACACCCATGGGGCTGGTGATGGGTGTGCATGATTTAATGGGCATTATCTGAAAAGTAGGAGTCAGGTTATCTGCTGTGTTATGTGCTCTGAGGGAATGATGAGGCTATGAAGATGAGCAAAGAGATTTTGAGAGACTGAGGCTTTTATTCCTGCGGCATTTTACTCTTTTTCTTCTCTCCTCTTTTTTGCTAGGAAGCCAAAAAGAAGTATGACAAAGAGACAGAGAAATATTGTGGCATTTTAGAAAAACATTTGAATTTGTCTTCCAAAAAGAAGGAATCTCAGCTTCAGGAGGTAAGAAACTTTACTAATATCCTAAGCAAATGTTTAATTTTTACATGATGCTATGGATATATGCTGGTTGCTGTTTGCCAGAAAACTTAGGATTAAAGAGACCTTGGAAGCCAGTAGCTTGGTCCCATCCCTCATCCAGTGTCTGAAGCCGGGACTGCCTTGTGTTCTACACACCCTCCCCACCCTGTGGCTCTCCAGACTGTCGGTGGTAGAACATTCACCGTTGGTCAAGAACACCACCTCCTTTATGGGCAGCCCTAACTGCTAGACTGTAC
>NW_007160495.1:0-10000 GCF_000164805.1 Carlito syrichta | reverse complement strand
TTGGTCTCCGGGTCTGCCCCCTGCCAGGCCGAGCCCCGCAGCCCCGGGGCCAGGCCAACCTCGGAGACCCCGGGCGCCGCGCCCGCCCCAGGAGCAGATCAGCTCCCACAGACTCAGGCCGGCCCCCCTCTCTCCGGACTCCAGGCCTGTCCCGCCTCCGGTCAGCCCCCAGCCCCGGTTATCAGGCCGGCACCCACGGCCGGTCTTGAGCCCTGCCCCGCAGGTGCAGCTTTCGGACTCCCCGAGTGCCCGGCCACTGTGTGGCTCCGGTCTCCCGGCTCCGAAGAGCTCAGAACCAGGCCCACACAGCCCCGGGCTTCAGGCCCACGGCCGGCACCAGGTGGGCACGCCGGCCCTTGGCGTCAGGATGGCACTTGAGTAAAAGAGGCCCCAGGCCTGCCCAGGGCACGGTCAACCCGTGAGGCACCATCCCTCCTCAGGCTGGCCCCCTCAGTCTCCCTGTCCAGCACGCCAAGGTTCAGCCTGCACCTGTGCTGTGAGAGCTCCCACAGCCACAAGCTCCAGGTCAGCACCGATGCTCTCAGGCTCCCAACGGGCCACCGATTGCCCAGCCCCCATGCCCGCCCAAGCACCGGGCTGGCTCCAGGGTCCAGGCCAACCTGTGGAGAACCTGGCTCCAAGCCAGTCTGTGTGTACTAACACCAATCCTTCTCGGGCCCTCCCCAAAAATTAAAGAGCAGGGAATACTTCCAAACTCGTTTTACAAAGTCAGCATTACCCTGATTTCCAACCCAGGCAAGCACGCTACAAAAAAAGTTACAAACCAATATCCCTGGTAAACATAGATGCAAAAATTCTTTACAAAATATCAGCAAACCAAATTTAATAGCACATTAAAGGGATTATTCTCCATGATCAAGTGGGATTTATCCCTGGGATAAACATATGCAAATATATAAATGTGATAAACCACATTAACAAAGTGAAGGATGAAAATTATATGACCATCTCAATAGATGTGGAAAAAATATTTGGCAAAATTCCACACCCTTGCATACTAAAAGCCCAAAAATTTGGTATCAGAGGAATGTACTTCCACATAATAAAAAAAATTAAATAGCAAACCCACAGCTAGTATCATATTCAATGATTAGAAAATTGAAAGAATTTTCTCTAAAATTCAGAACAAGACAGTGGTGTCTACTCTCATCACTTCTCTTCAACATAGTGCTGAAATATATAGCCAGAGCTATTAGACAAGGAAAAAAATTAAAAGGCATCTAAATTGGGGGGAAAAGGAGTTAAATTGTCCCTGTTTTCAGATGACATGATTTTATATATATACATAGAAAGCTCTAAAGACTCCAACAAAAAACTGTTAGAGTTAATAAAAGAATTTAACAAAATAACAGGATACAAAATCAGCAAGAAAATCAATTGTGACTCCTTACACTAGTAATAGACTATCCAAAAAAGAAATCAGGAAAACAAAATCATTTATAAAAACTGCAAAAAATACTTAAGAATAAACTTAACTAAGGAGGTGAATAATCTGTACCCTCAAAACTATAAAGCCTTGATCAAAAAAATTGGAGATGACACAAATGGAAAGAAATCCTATGTTCTTAATATTGTTAAGATGTTCATACTACCCAAAGTGATCTACAGATTCAATGCAATGTCTATCAAAATTCCCATGACAATTTCCACAAAAATAGAAAAAGAAATCCTAAAACATGTATGTCATCACAAAATACCTCAAATAGCCAAAGCAGTCTTAAGTAGAAAGAACAAATCTGGTGGTATAACACTATCTGACTTCAAAATAGACTACCGAAGCTGTAGTAATCAAAACAGCATGCTATGGACAAAAAACAGGCACATAAACCAATAGAAGAGAGTAAAGAGCCCAGAAATAAGTCTACACATTTATGGTTAATTTTTTTTTTTTGGCAAAGGAGTCAAGAACACTCAATAAAGAAAATTTAGTCTTTTCAGTAAATAGTGCTGGGAAAGCTGGGTATACATGCACAGAAGAATTAAATCAAACCCTTATTTTGTATATCTCACATGATATACAAAAATCAACCCACATAGAATTGAATTAAAGACTTAAACATAAGACCTGAAACTGTAAAAGTACTAAAAAAAATCTGAGAGAAAAGCTCCGTAACATCGGTCTGGACAATGATTTTTTTTTTTCCTTTTGGATCACTCTAAGGCACAGGCCACAGAAGCAAAAAATAGGCAAATGGGATTACATAAAACTAAGAAGTTTCTGCACAGCAAACAATCAACAGAGTGAGGAGAAATCCTATGGGATGGGAGAAAATATTGCAAACCATACATCTGATAAGGGGTTAATAATAACCAAAACATTTAAGGAACTCAAACAGCTCATTAGCAAAAAAACAAATAACCCCCTTTAAAAAGAAGCAAAAGTCCTGACTAGAGATTTCTCAAAAAAGGCTTTTACCAAACGACCAACAGATGTGTGAAACAGTGCTCCACATCACTCACTTTCAGGGAAATGCAAGTTAAAATGACGATGAGATATCATCTCACAACTGTCCAATTGGCTATTGTCAAAAAAAGACAAAACATCACAAGAATTGGTGAGAATGAGGTGAAAGGGAACCCTGGTGCACTGCTGGTGGGAATGTAAACTAGTACAGTCGTTATGAAGAACAGTATGGAGTTTCCCCCAAAATTTAAACTAGATCTATGGTATGATCCAGCAATTCCACTGCTAGGTATATATAGCCAAAGGAAATAGTATATCTAGCCGTATCTGCACTCCCATGTTCATTGCAGCATTATTCACAATAACTAAGGAATGAAATCAACCAAAGTGTCCATTAAGGGCGGAATGGATAAAATAAAATGTCTTATATGTAACAAATGGAATACTTTTTAGTCATCAAAAAAAAAAAAAAAAAAAAAACCCAAGGAAATTCTGTCTATTTGTGAAAACAGATAAATCTGGAGGACATGGCATTAAGTAAAATAAGCCAGTCACGGAAAGACAAACAGCACATGATCTTACTTATATGTGGAATCTTAAAAATTTGAACCCATAGAACCAACGAGTAGGATAGTGTTACCAGGGACTGGGGCCTAGGATGGGTGGGTGCTGGGAGATACTGATCAAGGGATGCAAAATTTTAGTTAAATAGGAGGAATAAGTCCAAGAGATCTATTGTACAACATGGTGATTATAGTTAATAACAACGTATTGTATTGAAAATTGCTAAGTGTGTTGATGGATCCTAAGGGTTCTCATCACAAAAATGGTAAGTATGTGAGTAATGCATATGTTAATTAGCTTCATTTAGTCATTTCATGATGTGTACATATTTCAGGACATTATATTGTACACATGGTAAATTTTTACAAATGTACTTGTCAATTTTTAAAAGTAAATTTTTAAAAAAGGATAAATGACAATTACTGTAAAAAACTATAAGGCAATTTAGTTCAAAAAATTACAAAAATACATAATAGACTTTGATTCTGGATTTTAGGATGCTAGATTTTAATACAAGTATCAGTGGAGAAAAAAATAGTAATATTAACAAATCCAAATACTTATGCTGATATAAGACATGTCATTTTAAATTAGTAAAAATAAAATTATGCAATAAATGATACTGGGGCAACTAGGTAACCATCTGGAAAAAATAAATAAAACTGGATTCTTCCTTTACTTCTTGCATTAAAATAGATTGTAGATTAATTAACAATTTTAAAGTAAGGTATCCACGGAGATAGAAGATTCTGGGAAAAATTAACATATAATTTTGGAGTGAGCATGTATTTCTAAGCAAGATGCAAAACCCAGACCACAGTGAAGAGATTAATAAATCAGATGATTTGAAAAATATCAGAAGACATCAACTCATGAATGGGAAATAATGTTTTCATACACATGACAGTTAATCTAGTTATCTATGTAAAGTGTTCTTATACATCAATGGGTAAAAATGAAAAGGAATGTAAAAGTTACAAGGATTAATGAGTAGTCCAAATGAAGAATATATAGTTTATACATTTATGAAATGATATTCGACCTTGCTTACAAGTTGAAGAAATGTATTAAGACAGTAGCCTAGTAGATTAGCCTAGCCTAGTAGATTTTAGAACATACTAAAACATTCACTGATGCTTTGCTGCTTACACGGTTATTTAAACTATAATATAGTACATTTTGGGAGGCTGAGGCGAGTAGATTGCCCGAGCCCGCGGGTTCCAGACCAGCCTGGGCAACTTGGCAAGACTTCATCTCTACAATAAGAAGAAGAAAAAAAAAAAAAAAAATAGCTGGGCGTGGTAGCATACACCTGTGGTTCCAGCTACTTGGAAGACTGAGGTAGAAAGATCACCTGAGCCCAGCAGGTCAATGGTGGGTGATTGTGAGCATGCCACTGCACTCCAGCCTGGGCGACAGAGTGAGACTCCAATTCAAAAAAAAAAAAAAAAAAAAAAAAATATATATATATATATATAAAAATGTGTGTATATATATTTATTTATATATTTATATATGTTTGTACTATATAGTACAAACTCTCTTTCACTCTCATAGTTACACATTAAATTTAAAGTCTCATATTAAAAGATCAATCTGTGATATTATGGATGCTATTGCTTAGCATAGGGCTTGGGTTTAAAATAATCAATTTAAATAGAAAACAAAAGATGAAGTTAATATACCATTAGTGCTTAATGCACATCAGACATAAATCTTTGTGTTTTGTGCATATTTAAATCCTCACAAAACTCTGTGAGGTAACAGACTTTGTTTATTTGATCCAGTCATAGTGGTGGTACAGGGTTTGAACGCAGCAGCCAGGCCGCAGAACCTGTACCCACAAACCCCCACCCCGGCTAGGGGTGTTCTAGGTGTGTTACGTATCCATAAATGAGTTGAAACAGCAGAGCCCAAATGATTCAGGATCAAGAATCAGTGCCTAAAGGTGCAAATGGGAGTTTATATTGAATGATTTCTTGAAAAGCCATTCCATAAAAGCTATACAATTAAATAAAAGTTTCAAAAACCAACTTGTGGTATATTGAAACAGAGTGAGCCTTCCAGTTTCTCTCAATGTACAGCCTACATTTTGTAGCAATTATACTTCTAGGAATTTATCTCCTGTGAATGTGCATGTAGAGATTAACTGTAGCACTTTATAATAGTAAAACAATGTATCGGCACAGCTCTCTATCAGTAGGTGACTAACAAACAAGTTGATACATTTGTACTCTGGAATAGCATGCAGTTTTGAGAAAGAATAGGATAAAAATATTTACTGATAATGAACTTCAAGTTTTTTTAAGTCAAGAAATAGGATGTTATCTTGTTTGAAATTCCCAACATGAATATGTACACAAATGTGCATGCAAATTAGAAATGTTTCTGGAAGTATACACAAGAAAAAACATGATAGGATTTTTCCCCTCTGGGTAAAGGGATTAGGGGTAAAATTGTTTGCAATAGGTGCGCGTATGGTTTAAGCTACGTGAATTGCATGGTTTTTCCTTTAAAAACAAAGAATCGAAATGATTTTTAAAACAATAGTTATTTTAGTATAATTATTTTCACCAGTTGAAATCTCTTCGGGATGAAAGCCCATTGTTAAAGTAGACTGATATAAAACCTGGAAAGGAACATGATATACGAGGTAGTCGTCTGTAAGAGTAAAGGGCAGTGAGTGTGACGTGTGGATGTTAGTGTACTGGTAAGAAACAGATTTTCATGAGCTTTCAAGAGAGAAGGAGCAGCCTGCAGGTCAGGAGACCTAGCTAAGGAGGCCATTTGAAACAGCACGGAGGGAGTTTATTGGATTTTCTTTCAAACAAAACACATAACACGTGTCTCGCTCAGGTTGTCATTCTCACGTCACAACAATTCATAATAGTTGTAAGCCCAACGAAAGTAAATCTGAGCCATGAAACTCTAGTTTTAATATTTGTCTTAGGGGTATTTTATAAATAAAGATCCTTTATTCATTGGTATAAGGTGTAATACATGATACTTATTCATGTCCTGGGTCATCAGTCTTTGGCCATCACACAACATAAGGCACACAACACTTGACCGAGGGTGACTGGATGCTGTTCCCCAAACGGCCCCCAGCACGGCCCCCGACAAGTACAAGGGGCTCAACACCCGGGAGCCTGCTCTCCTTTGAGTACAAAACGAGAGGTCGAGATGGAATCGAGTCACGTACTATAGGCTGAACCATGTGAAATTGCCAATGTTTAAGTACTTTGACCCACAAAAAAACGACAATTTCCTGTGATTCAAGCTAATAAATATACTTTGATTTTCTTTCAGTTTTAAATTGCATATTTCTGCAGCAAAACTGTAAAGGGAGAGCAGCACCCATTTACTACAGAGGCAGCTGTAGTTCAAACTGTTTCATTCCCTTTTAAGCCCTCCCCCCTTTTAAATTAATAGAGTAGATCTATTTATTACGCTAAGATTTAATGAATAGACGCACACACACACACACACACACACACACACACACACAACAAGGCTGCTGCACTAGAATAGATCTATTTCTTATGCTAAGATTTAATGAGTAGACACGCACACACAAACACACACAAGACTGCTGCAATAGACTAGATCTATTCTTATGCTAAGATTTAATGAATAGAGGCACACACACAAAAACACACAACAAGGCTGCTGCAATAATGAAGGAACCCAAAGGAAGACTGAACAATGGATTAGGGCCCCCTTGATAAGTAATCTGCCATAAGGAGGCACGATGATGTGAAGTATTCATTTCATTGTGCTGGAAAGTTTTCTTGACATTCCCTTGGCCTTCACTAAATAACTTAGCTTTTGCTCTGTCCTCCACTCCCTCATCAACCTTTGTGTTCACAGACGCCCAGAGTTCTCATAGACAATCACCGTGAAAGGGCAAGAATGTGTAACTACAAGTCCATCGTGGTTTGGGTGAGTTCGCTGGGGTGAACCTTGTGATCAAAGGCTGCACCTTGCGGTGTTGTGATAAAAATAGATGGCTTTGCTGTGGAAGCAGCCAGCTCTGTCCGCCACTTTGACCCTGGTTTTCTTCTAGGATGGCTTTCATTTGCATTTCAATTGACCGGGGTTCTAAATTCCTGCGACCCATCAACCATTAGGCTTTGCCATCTTTACCCTCACAGCCACTTCTCCAATTCTTGCTCTCCTTTGGTCTTGGGCGTTCCTGCCAGTATTTTTCATCTCATCGCCTCTGAGCTGAATCCTTTGTCCGACAGTGAAGCCATGTGTTTGCCAGTTGGCTCCCACCTCAAAAATATTCACCAAATTGTTTCTTCTCTGTCACATAAGTGGCTTCTGAGATGGCTTCCTTTGCAGATGGCTTTCTGAATTACTGCTAGCGGCAATGGTGCCTAATATTTCTTCGCCAGTACTTGAAACTCGGTTATTTTCCCTTCTGTCTCACGATGGTTCCATGCTAGCCTTTCCCCTCAAATTATGCCATTGACAAATTCGTGTCCTATCCCTAATATCTATATGCTGCTGGTTGACATATATATCATTTAGGCCATCCTTTTATTTAAAAAAGACGGCTCTTTTCAGATTGTGAATTCAGATTGTGAGTCCCTTGTCTTAAGTTTTCTTCATGTGACTAGAACCTTAAATCGTCTTTACAATGAGTATTTTTCTCATACTGTACATTTTAAAATACTATGGGTAAGCATAAATATTAATAATACTATACTGTTTTATGACCTTTTTGGATAAAATGGAATATTGTATCGAGTTATGTCACTACTGGATTACATTCCAGAAGTTTCTGCTTATAAAAGACATATACATCCCTCTGACACATATATATATATACATGAGAAAAGTTCTTCCTCATAAATAGCAAGACCTGAACCTTGCGGCTTATCTTCTACCCATGTTTCCAGTTCCTCTTTTTGTTCCCTTCTGACCATGCTTTGTGGAAAATTCTTTGCTTGTGGCATTAAAAGCATATTCCTCCATTTACAAATGTCCTTGAGGAGTAACCTTCGGAAGCTTTGGAAAAGATTCAAGTGTCCAGACACTAGTTCTGAAGTAGCCGTGAGCATAAGAAAAAAAAAAAAGATGGGCGTTAAAAACATCAGCACTTAGCCTCAGGATTGTGTCTATGAAATGGAAACTATCCAGAAGAAATCAGATTTGCTCTGCATTCTGAAAATGAGAGGGTGTTTTTTTTTTCTTTTTTGGATTTAAACTTCTATCTCATATTTTATATTCCTTAATGTCCTTATTAATCATTCAAATCAAATGGCTTGTCTTCCTTTCAGAGCCTTGAACATTTTAAAGACACCGTGTCATTCTTTTCAAAAGCGAGAAAGAGAAAAATTACTTAAGCAGAGGAAAGCGATCCCTGGGGAGCCATTGTGCTACACTCCAGCAAAAGCTTTATTAGCTAAACTTCTGACTGAAAGAAAAAATCAATTCAGATTTGGGAAAAGCTTGTATTTATTATAAAGAAGTGTGCAAAGATTACTGAAAATATCCCAAGAACTCAATGCAAATTTACTCTGGCAACTTTTTTTTTCCCCATCCTTGCTTCCCAAAATAATAAAAAAATAAAATGGTCAATAAATTTACATGAAGAGTGAATTGTCAACCCTTGAATCAGAATTAATTAGTTAATTAATTATGCAATCTCAAGTAAAAGCTAGGTTCTCTTGAAGATATTGCATATCAGTATTGGCAAGTTACAACGAAAATACCTCTAAGCTGAGAGGAATTAGCCCTGTCACATTTTATTAATTTTCAGTAGACAAATTTTGAACACACACATTGAGTTCCCATATGTACCTAGTGCTATAGGTTTCTTTTATGTCCTCTATAGAGTCTTAGTACCAAGAGATTTTTTTTCCCTCCATCTGGGCTAAATTCTTTAAGCTATGAGGCAAAGTACTTTTTTTTTTGTTATGTCTGAAAGGGAACTACATTTGTGTGCTGTGATAAGACTGAGCAAGCCGTACTTACCTCTGAATTCAGATTCAGGAATACATATCATCTCACTCCTCCCCAGTGTTTTTCGGGATACCTGTTTGAACCTTGCCTGGAGCTTCTGGTTGCCAGCGGCCCTATAGATCACGTCTTGGATCAAGGCCTGCCCACCTTCCAGAGCTCCAGAACAATCAGTGCTGTGTGGGTCATCCTCACCTTTTCTCACTTCTCTCCTCCCCTCTCCTTTTCTCTCATCTTCTCGACTCCTTCCTCTCTGTTGATCCTCACCTCCCAGGCTCCTTGGGTTGTGGCACAAGAAATGTGTCAGAGGCAAAAGATGAGTGCAGACCACCAGCCCACTTCCTCTCTCCTGGCATCTGAGTGCGTTTGATCAGAGGATTCCTAGTAATAAAGGTCCTACCTAGCTCTGCCGTCTAACCACGACCGACTTGGATACTAGCAATGTCAGATCAGGTAGGACCGTTTATCATCAGAGCAGACAAATGTCAGGTGAGCGGGACAGCACAGCAGGAAGGTGGGCAAGACTCCAGATTTGGACTCAGATTGCTTGGGTTCAGATGCTGGCTCTCCCGTTTATTGGCTCAGTAAACTCGGACTAGTTGCTTAGCCTATTCGCACCTTGTTTCTTCGTCTGTGGAAGGCATTGCTGTACTACATACCTTATAGGGTTATTGTGAGAATAAAACAATACGAATTAATAATATAAATATAAACTAATAATGAATAATTATGTAATAAATAGTAAGCATAAATTAATAATGCGTGTGACGTCATCAATGACTCTCTCAGGTGATGGGAGCAAATGTCTGACTCTAGTGGGCTTTGGGGAGGAAATGAGATAATGAAAAGGAGACAGCAAGCAGTGGATACTTTTTCTAGAAGTCGGGGTGCTTAGAGAAAGGCTGGGGTAGCATACCAAGAGGGGCACGCATGAGCAGAAGAAAGTGTGAGCGGAAGCTGTCGAGATTCAGGCCATCAGGCACGACCCTCACTGGAGATGGTGGTAGAAAGTCCACACCCATCGAGAGCCTGGATACAGAA
>NW_007160494.1:1123-13028 GCF_000164805.1 Carlito syrichta | reverse complement strand
ATAAAAAAATAAAATGGTCAATAAATTTACATGAAGAGTGAATTGTCAACCCTTGAATCAGAATTAATTAGTTAATTAATTATGCAATCTCAAGTAAAAGCTAGGTTCTCTTGAAGATATTGCATATCAGTATTGGCAAGTTACAACGAAAATACCTCTAAGCTGAGAGGAATTAGCCCTGTCACATTTTATTAATTTTCAGTAGACAAATTTTGAACACACACATTGAGTTCCCATATGTACTAGTGCTATAGGTTTCTTTTATTGTCCTCTTTAGAGTCTTAGTACCAAGAGATTTTTTTTCCCTCCATCTGGGCTAAATTCTTTAAGCTATGAGGCAAAGTACTTTTTTTTTGTTATGTCTGAAAGGGAACTACATTTGTGTGCTGTGATAAGACTGAGCAAGCCGTACTTACCTCTGAATTCAGATTCAGGAATACATATCATCTCACTCCTCCCCAGTGTTTTTCGGGATACCTGTTTGAACCTTGCCTGGAGCTTCTGGTTGCCAGCGGCCCTATAGATCACGTCTTGGATCAAGGCCTGCCCACCTTCCAGAGCTCCAGAACAATCAGTGCTGTGTGGGTCATCCTCACCTTTTCTCACTTCTCTCCTCCCCTCTCCTTTTCTCTCATCTTCTCGACTCCTTCCTCTCTGTTGATCCTCACCTCCCAGGCTCCTTGGGTTGTGGCACAAGAAATGTGTCAGAGGCAAAAGATGAGTGCAGACCACCAGCCCACTTCCTCTCTCCTGGCATCTGAGTGCGTTTGATCAGAGGATTCCTAGTAATAAAGGTCCTACCTAGCTCTGCCGTCTAACCACGACTGACTTGGATACTAGCAATGTCAGATCAGGTAGGACCGTTTATCATCAGAGCAGACAAATGTCAGGTGAGCGGGACAGCACAGCAGGAAGGTGGGTAAGACTCCAGATTTGGACTCAAATTGCTTGGGTTCAGATGCTGGCTCTCCCGTTTATTGGCTCAGTAAACTCGGACTAGTTGCTTAGCCTATTCGCACCTTGTTTCTTCGTCTGTGGAAGGCATTGCTGTACTACATACCTTATAGGGTTATTGTGAGAATCAAACAAATACGAATTAATAATATAAATAAACTAATAATGAATAATTATGTAATAAGTAGTAAGCATAAATTAATAAAGCGTGTGACGTCATCAATGACTCTCTCAGGTGATGGGAGCAAATGTCTGACTCTAGTGGGCTTTGGGGAGGAAATGAGATAATGAAAAGGAGACAGCAAGCAGTGGATACTTTTTCTAGAAGTCGGGGTGCTTAGAGAAAGGCTGGGGTAGCATACCAAGAGGGGCACGCATGAGCAGAAGAAAGTGTGAGCGGAAGCTGTCGAGATTCAGGCCATCAGGCACGACCCTCACTGGAGATGGTGGTAGAAAGTCCACACCCATCGAGAGCCTGGATACAGAAGAGACTCGTGGGGTGGCTGCGGAGCAAGACCCCAAAGGGCGTGGCCGGGAAAAGGGTCCAGGACATGGAAGACACAGAAGAGAGACATTACCTTTCCTGAAACAGGAGGAAGAGAGCTCATTATGTGTGCTTGATTTTTACTTTCTGTAAAGGAGTTTCTGGCTGTTCCTGTCTACGCATATTTTTAAAAAAAATTCCAGTTCTGTGATAAGAGTGATCAGGGAATTGTGGAATTAGGGTAGGAAATCTGAATGTGTAATAGCAGATGTGGAATGGAAAAAGATTTTGGCGTGGACCAACAAAAACGTCCCTGGTAATAGTACCTTTCTATGTTGGAAACACCTGCCCAGACCCCTTGAATCTGAATCTCTGGGTTGTGGGAACTAAGCAATATGTTAAATGATCCACCCAGTGATTCCGATATTCAGTCAAGGTTGAGAACCACCGTCCTGGCAGCACACAGACCCCATGCTGGAGACCATGAATATAGGGCCCCATCTACACTGCTGGGGGATTTTTCCTGGCAACACTCAACTGCTTGCGGAACCTGAGGAGGCAGATAATGGGACTGACCCAGGGCCACCATCTGTAGTGATGCTGACTGTGATGATTTGGGTATGTGAACGCTAACAAATTAGCAAGAAAGCAAGTTCAGAAAATGTACCGTGGTATTTAGGCAACATGGGGGGAGGGCAATTAATTGGACCAAGAAAAGTTGATACAGAGAATCAGAATGGCAAAAGCAGCTATTGTATGGGAGCGAGAAATCCGGAGCTATCGAGAGGTGTGCAGCCAACACACAGAATCTAGACATCGAAGATTTCAAAGGTGGCACCACCGTCCCAGGCCATGATGGGGATAGCTCTTGGAATGAGTCCTGACGTGGGACGACGGGCGCTCGTTAGCATAAGGAACCTTACGTCAAAGGGTCTTACGGGTCTTCCCTGGAATTTTCACATGGTGGCGCTGAGCGGGAGGAGATGATGATGAATGAGAGAGAGCGACTTGAAGATCAGAAAATGACGACGGCCAGGAAGGGTCGTCAAGTGGCATTTAAGAGAAGAGGTATTTTCTCACCGTGTTTGCTCCGTTATTTTTGTGAGGGAGGAAGTGCCACGTTCTGAAATTGCAGGAGACTGGTACAGATGCCCTCAGACCCCACCACTAAGAAGATGAAGGAACACGAGGAAACTGCAAGCCTGAATGTGACAAGCATAGCGGTGTCCCAAAGAGAGACCTGAATTTCCATCGTGGCGTAGAGCAGTGGCTGGCACCCAGTATTACTAGTGTGCCGGGTACTTTTGAAGAATTGTAGGTGCGTGATATCATTTACTCTTTCACAATCAACATGGGACGAAGAGATGCAAGTTCAGGGAGGTTAAGTCATGTGCTCACATCACATGAGCAAAGGGCCTGTGTTAAAAAGACTCGAAAGCCCACAGTCTGTTTCTAGGCTACACCAGAAAATTCCGAGATAAGACTTGTCTTTTTTTTCCCTTCCTGTCTACCTCCCTTTCATCCCTGTCCCTTCCTTTTCTTCTCTCTCTCTCTCTCCTTCCCTCCCTCCCCCCGCCCTTGGCACAGGGTTCACAGACAAGAGTTGAAGGGCAATAAAGGAAGGCAGTGGGAAGGTACCTTAGGTGGGCAGGAGTGCTGAGGGCATGTCAAATGACCGATTTATCTGAGCATCAGTGATACAGGATTTGAGGGCCTGTCCAGGGACGACCGGGGGCACTGCTGGCCTCGGGGTTCTGGATGGAGTGCTGGAGGATGTGGCTTGCTGCCATCCCAGCCCAGTCCACGTGCCCGTTCAGGGTTCCACAGAGAAACACGGATCCCACCTTGTCTGGTGTGCTGTGGCTTCTGCCTTCCTAGCGGGGGTGAGGGCACAGACCCTGGGCAGCTGTTTCCATCAGGTCTGGATTCATCAGTGAGCTCGAGCTCAGCGTTAGGGAAAAGTACATTCCCTGCTTCATGAAAGAATGTGGATTTGCCCAGCGCACCATCCTGCAGAAGGGGCAGAAGACTTCTTGGTTCCAGGCCTTTAAAGTTCTTTCTTCTCTGAAACCGGAGCCTCAGGAAGCCGCCCTCTCCAGTCTTCGGGTGTTTAGTCTACATAAATTAGAACCCTTGTGGCTGGTCCTACAGAGCTAACCTGGACAGAGGGTCCACCAGCGATAGAGAGAAAGGCTGGCTGGGAAGAGGATGTGGACAAGCAAGCAAGGGTCGGGGTGCTGGGGCCGTCCGTGCCTGCAGAGGAGAAGGAAGCAAGTCAGCCTGCATGTCCCGTCCCACCTCACCTGTCTCCAGGCTGGGGTTGGGGAGCTCGGTCAGGCTCATTCCTTTCTGTTTATAATTTGCTATGTCATTTTCAGATTCCAGTTCTAATTTATTTTTCCATTTAAACTTGCTTTGGGATTGAATTTGCTTTGGTTTGGGGTTCCACTTTTTTCTTCCCGATTTTAGCTTCATTAACACTTTGCTCTTATTATTGCCTTTTTACTTTGTATGCTGAAGGCTAATTTTCTCCCTTCACTTAAAGTCTGAGCCCTGCAGTGATGGAAAATAATACAGAGAAGTCTGATTGTCCTCTATTTTTTAAAAAATGGTAGCAGTTTGTGAATTAAAGCACATTCACCCCGTTCAATGAATCCCCAGAACGGCTGGCCCCAGGGATTACCTGCGCACACATTTAGTTGCACATTCACATGTGCATTAATGAATGCAACTGATGTCTCACAACTCACCTTGTAAAATGGGCTCTAGTGCTTAAGATGAATACTGCAGAAGCTTGTGCTTTTATTTTCCTAAGTCGTGTTTGGCTTAAAGCCTACATCCAAAAGTACATGTTACACAATATTATATTAAGAGAAGTAAGCTGTGGCTTATGCTAATAAGCATCATGAAAAGAAAATGCTATGTTGGGGTGGAAATGAGGGTAAAGCCAGCCAAGTAGTGAGAACTGAGAAGGACTGTGAGCTGTTGGGCGCAAACACACAGGAAACAGACCCTCTGCAGCCTTGGTTAGGAGGAGACGCAACCCTTCGAGAAAGATAGACTAGGAAAGCACCTTTCTGTTTTTCAAAGTGTGTCTGCTTACAGCCTCCAAAATGTATTTCTCCATTGTTACTTTTTTGTCTGAATTCTATTTTTCAGCCTCATTTGCCTTTCCCAAAGTGAAAAAAATAAGATGTAACTCTGGTAGACTTTTAGCGTAATTTTGAAATACATTCAGCTCAATACAAGTTAAAAAGAATGAAATGCTTTAAGATTTACATTTTTGCTGTGGTTTCTATGGTATCTGTTGGCACACTGACTATGAAACACCCAGCTGCTATCACCTTTCAAACTCCTCAGTGAATTTACAAGAACAAAAACAAGAAACACAAATAAAACTTTTGTCTTTTCTTATTTTCTTTCAAACTTGTTTCATTCCAAAGCTTATTTGAAGTGGAAATCACTTGAATTTCCCACAGCACATTATGCTGACAGGTGTGTATATATCTTCCCTCAGATAAGATCCTTGGGGTAGTCACCATAACCTCCATTTTGCAAATGAAGACAGGAAGTTCAAGGAGGACAAGTGATTTACATCATAGTTAAAATTGTGATGGGTCTTGAACTAGGAATTAGATGTTTCAACTTAACATTTATTTTTACTCCCACAAAATTGAGAGCTACCTTCCTCCGTTTATAAGGAGGTCACGTGTGGGCAGGAATATCCTGGAAACTCATGGTTTCTAGGATGTAGTCTCATTTCCTACTGAAAGTTTCTCACAGGCTCGTCCATGTGTGGTTTGCAAATGGAACCCAAGACCCTGCCAAAGGGGAGGCAGCCCTTGGGCAGCAGCTCTGGGGGAGATGAAAGAGCAGAAAAGCCAAGCGTGATGGTTCACACCTGAAATTCCAGCACTTTGGGAAATTAAGGCAGGAGAATTGCTTGAGCCCAGGAGTTCGAGATCAGCCTGGGCAACATAGCGAGACTTTGTCTCCACAAAAACTAAAAATAAAAAAATCAATCAGGAGTGGTTCCAGGTGCCTATAGTTCTAGCAGCTCAGCAGACTGAGGTGGATGGATCACCTGAGCCCAGGAGTTTGCGGCTGCAATGAGCTGTGATTGTGAACTGCCTTCCAGCCTGGGTGATAGAGTGAGACTACAACTCAACTCAAAAAAAAAAAGGAAAACAGCTGGAGAATTCTGTCTTGCTTCTACAGTAAGTCCCCTACGTACAAACAAGTTCCTTTTCAAGATTGTGTTTGTAAGTCCAATTTGTTTGTAAGTCAAGCAAAGTTAGCCTAGGTACCCAACTAACACAATTGGCTATAAAGTATTGAACTGTAATAGGTTTATAATACTTTTCACACAAATACTACAGAAAAAAACACACAAAAATTAAAAAAAACTTTTATTCTTATGGTACAGTACCCTGAAAAGTACAGTACTACAGTTAGACACATGAACTCACTCAAAGTGATTTGGACAGCTAACACAATTTGCATCTTTGAAAGTTTGCAACTTGAAGCTTCATATGTAGGGGACTTACCATACTCCATAGCTGTCCTGAAGCTACAGGGCCTGTAGGGCATCTCCCATGGCCCTGGGGTCCTCCTGATGACTCCAGCTTGCAAGCCAGGAGCCACAGAGGATAGACTCCTGGGGGCCCTGCTAGGTGCCACGGCCCTGAGGATATGAGAGAAGTTAGTGACAGGACAGTCCGAGCCCTGGTAAGATGGTGTTTAATACGTTGATTGCTCTTCTGTATTTAATTGAATCTTTCAAGTCTGAGTGCTGAGCTTAAAACGACATGCTAACATTAAGACTTGTTAGACTAATTCGCCTTTTGACTTTTAAAATTCGACTGTATTCTCTTTATCCATTCGTCCATCAATGGACACCGGCAGTTTTCACATCTTGACTGTTGTGAGTAATGCTGCAGTAAACATGGCAATGTTGTATGGCTTTGAGATCCTCATTTCAACTTTGGAGGGTCTATACCCAGAAATGGCATTACTAGATTGTATGGCAGTTCTGTTTGTATTCCTTTCGGAACAGCCATATTGTTTTCCACAGTCTGTGTCCACCGACAGTGCACAAGACTTCTTTTTTCTCCACATCTTTTCAACACTTGTTATCTTTTTGGGTATAAAGTTTCAGTAATACAAGATTAACGAGTTCTGGAGATCTGCCGTATATAGTTAACAATACTGTATCACTTTAGGTGGTAGATCTCACATTTAGTGTTCTTCCTACAATAAGAAAAAAAATCATAAAATATGCATAAGACTTTTTCAATGGATATAATAGTAAAATTTGCAAAGAAAATGCTTCTTAGCAATAAGGGACCAATAGGAGAATTATATCTTTTCATATTTCAGCTATGTTTGAACTATTTAGAGTTGAATAATAATCAGTGTTTTTCCACTGTTCTCATAGGGAGTCACTACACATACAGCCATAAAATTTTTAAGAAAAATAGGCTCATGCAGAAGTAGAGAGAAGAATGATTACACACGCCCACAAATCTGACTCCTAACAGGCTCAGCTTATAAAGTATGAAACAGCTTATATGTTAGGAGTGTAATTATAAATTGGCAAAATGTCCTTTTTATCACACTATAGTACGTTTTTATTGCTTTAACTTGCTCAAGATTTTTTATTGCTCAAGGTTTTCCTCTGAAATGTACTTGGAGGAAAGAGGTATACGTTTGTAAAGCCATAACACTATATTAGAATACTCAACTCCCAAACTGCTTCCTCTGGCCATGGGACTTTGCACTTTTCTTTTCCTTTTAATTTTTCTTTCTTTCTGTTTCCCACAGAACGAGCCCAGGGCAAAACAGTGACGTGGGCCAGCTTAGTCTTTTATATTTTCCTGTATCGTTTACCTACTCATCAAACCTCATTTTTTTTTTCTGACTCAGTCCCGATCAGTTGTCCTCCGGGGTAGTGTACCCTCTCTAAGCCCTGTCTTGTGTACTGGTTATTTCTTAATCCGGTGCCCAACAGTGTTCTGGTTCAATAAATACATTTTGAACACATTAATGAAAAAAGGCATTAATGGATAAGCCTCGCCACAAAAGGGTATTCAAGCTTTAATAAGTGGCGTCATGACCTTTAAAAGGTTTCTAGACCCAAAACAACGAGTATTTTGATGGTGACACCTCAGGTATGAGAAATGGAGGTGACGTTTTGAGAGACAATGGCTACAATCGTCTCAAGACCCCGGAGGATGCCTGAAACTGCAGGTGGTGCTGACCACCCTATAGACTATGGGTTTTCAAAAAAATGTATATATATTCACACCTACATGATAAACTTTGATTTATAAATGAGCTACAGTAAAAATACGGCAGTAATAACCAGTAATGAAATAGAACAATTATAACAATATGCCAGCATCACTACTCTTGCACTTTGGGGCCGTTATCAAGTAAAATAGGGATGGCTTGACCACAGGCAGTGTGATACCACCACAACCCACCTGATAACCCAGATGGCCACTAAGTGACTAGCGGGCCAGCGGTGTGTAGCGTGTGAACCTGCCAAACACAGGGATGATTCAGGTCCCTGAAGAGGTAGAGTGGGATGATGGGCAATTTTGTCACACTCCTCAGAATGGTACGCAGTTTAAAACTTACATGAGTTTTTATTTCTGAAATTTTCCATTTAACATTTTCAGTCGTCACTGACCGTATGTTATTGAAACCAAGGAAAACGAGACCTCAGGTGCGGGGGAACTATTGTATTTCTGGTGTACTTCAAACTACACTTTAAAATTTGTAAGGGTTAGAAAAGTGTTTGTGTTTATTCTTACAGACCTGTGACACCAGTCGTAAAATATGCTACACTAAAATAATTGCTTCTGCTCACCCAGTTTTTAAAAGCATGTTTATTTGTGAGAGAAATCTTTACTTTTATCTTTTATCAAGAATATAAGAAAAATGCATTGGCACGACCAGGTGTGGTAGCTCACACCTCTAATCCCAGCACTTCGGGAGGCCGAGGTGGGAGGATTGATTGAGTCTGGGAGTTAGAGACCAGCCTGGATGACATAAGACCTCATGGCTATAAAAAAAATTAAAATTAGTTGAGTATAGTGGTGCACACCTGTAGTCCCAACTACTCAGGAGGCTGAAGAGGAAGGATGGCCTGAGCCCGAGGTTGAGGCTGTAGTCCGCTGTGATTATGCCGCGGTACTCCAGCCTGGGAGAGGGGAACACTCTGATTTTTTTTTTAATTGCACTTCTAAAGTTTGTATCATCAAGCTTTGTAATAACATATAGTTCTACTCTACTAAAGTGAGGAATTTTCTTCCAACGAAGCCTCACATCTGAAATCTGTAAAGTAATGTAGAATAGCATGAATAGAAAACCAATATTTTTAGGTAAGTGTGGAAATGAGTCTTGCACTTCAAACAGATTTATGTGAGGGCATTTACGGTCATCATGACCATGAAATGAGAACCGTTTGTCAGCAAAGGGCATCAGGAAGAAATGGGAAGTGCTCAATAAGCCTCAACCATCGCGGTGACCTGATGATGGTCCGTCATCATGATAATGACCATAATGATGATGGCAGTGATTTAAATTTGGGAATATAGCCTCCTCTTCGTTGGACTGTTACAATGCTACAGAAATTTAATTAGTGGGGGGAAAGAATCAAATTTCAGTGTCTGTGGCCCAACTAAACCAGTTTCTGTGGCCCAGAGGAAAAACAGCTCGAGCATCGCCCTCAGTCACTGCCTTGAACGGATGCCTAAATGCACCTCCAGGTGTGAGTGGAAAGAAGTTGTTCGGCAATGAGCCATCTCGTGAGTTAGAAATACGGTCATTCCTGGATGTCTGTGAGGGATTCAGGCCAGGACTCTATGAACATACCAAAATTCATAGGTGCTCAAATCCTTTATAGAAAATGGCGTCGTGTTTGCATACAACCTATGTGTAGCCTCCCATATATTTTAAATCATCTTTAGATGACTAATAATACTAATACAAGGTGTGTGCTATGCAAATAGTTGTTATACTGCACTGTTTAGGAAATAATGACAAGAATAACTCTGTATATGTTCAGCACAGACAAAACGATTCCGTTTTTTGCCAGTATTTTTTATGGCAACTGGTAGAATCCAAGAATGTAAAGCCCCCAGGTAAGAGGGCTGACTGTACTTTCCTATGAGCCTCTCTGAAACAGAAATAAATAAGATTAACTTTGTCATGTATTTGTTGGGATGGTCATTGTGGCATTGTTTGTAAGCGTCAAAATTGACAGCTCTCTGGTCTCTACAGGTTTACCTGTGTGAAATGAGAAAATTCTGTTGAGGGACGTATACCTTGCAAAATTATGCAGCTCTTTAAAAAAAAAATGACTAAGGCCCAAATACATGAAACGGAGAGATTTCTAAGATGTCATTTAAGTGAAAAAAGAAGTTAGATAACCATGTACAAAGTATGATCTGATTGATGTTGAAACACATTTAAACAACAGTGTTCAAAAATATTTTAAAATGTGTGTACACAATGTTAAAGAGCTAGAAGTACATTCATTTTACTTTGGTATATTTACATATCCTTTGAATTTTTACACATTCATGTTCATAAATATATAGACTGGGTATGTTGGATCACACTTGTAGTCCTAGTGCTTTGGGAGGCCAAGACAGGAGTATCGCCTAAGGCCAATAATTCAAGACCAGCATGGGCAACACAGCAAGACACTGTCTCTATAAATAGTAAAAATTAAAAAAAATTATCAGAGCACAGTGGTGCATGCCTATAGTCCTAGCTACTCAGTAAGGATTGCTGGAAGGATTGCTGGAGCCCAGGAGGTCAAGGCTACAGTGAGCTATGATTGTTCCACTACACTCCAGCCTGCATAACAGAGTGAGACCCTGTCTAAAAATAAAATAAAAATAAAATAAAATTAAAATAAAATAATGGTAATAAACACTTTATGTGTCCTATGTGCTGAGCACTGTTCCTCACAGCAGTGCTCTGAACTAGTTACTATGATCATAACTTTACTGATGAGGAAACTGAGCCACTAAAGGATTTTGTTCAAGGTCCCACATTTAGAAAGTGGCTCCAGAGCCTTTATTAGTAACCACTGGGTAATATGACCCTTCAAATCGTAGAAGCTGGGTCTAGAGCAAAATGAAAATGTTGGATCTCTCACTCAGAAATTATTACAGTTTCAAGATGGCAGAAACAGAGAACTAAGCCAAGCACAGATGAGATTATTCCAAACATGGGCCCCTGTGATAGTGACTACACAGGCTGCACACCCACGAAGCAGATCCTGAACAGAAGTCTTAAAAATACATCAGATGAAGGAGTCGAACAAAACAGAGGTCTTGAAGAAAATGAAAGAGCTGTAACCAAGTTCTCCTGAGTGATTTTATCCGAAAATGCTCAGGGACATGCTTGATGTACTTTGGACGTGTGGATCCCCCCAGAACTCATGTCGAAATGTGGTCCTTAATGTTGGAGGTGGGGCTGAGTGGAAGGGGACTGGGTCGTGGGAGCGGATCCCTCGTGAATGGCTTGGCGCCCTTCTTGTGGTCAGGAGGGAGTCCTCGCTCTATTAGTTCGCGTGAGAACTGATTACTTAAAAGAACCTGGTGCTTCCTTCCCTCTCTCTTGCTTCTGTTCCTGCTGTGTGACATGCCCGCTCCTTTTCCACCTCTCATCATAATTTGATGCTCTCTGGATTCTCACCAAAAGCCAGGCAGGTGCTGACATCTGCAGAACCGAGAGCCAGATAAACCTCTTCTCTTTATAAAGCCTCACCCAGCCTCAGAGGTTCTTTTACAGCAGCACAAAATGGACTAACACAGTGCTCCTTGAGGTTGGGCAGGGCTGAGTGAGAATCTAGCTCTGTCGTTGGCTGGCTGTTGGACTCTGAGCAGGCCGTACTGAAAGGTGGTGATGGATTTGAAAACTGAATTACAGGGGGAGTTGGCCCTGAGGAACCTTTCTGAGCCTGTTTGCGAATCTGTAAAACAGCAAAGAATCGGAAATTAGGAATTGTCTCGTGGGCTGATCTTGGTGAGGGGAGATCGCCAGGAGGAGACTTGGGAGAAGAGGCCACAAGTACTCTCCGATTCTGAGATCCCAGAATTCTGATTTTTACATGTCTATTCAAAAATTCGAAAGTGTACTCCACAGGTATAAGAATCTAAGAATTCTGAAGTATAGGAGAAAGACGTTTGGAAATGAATAAGTTCTGAATAATTCACACGCCATCTGGAGTTCCATTTAGATATTCATTTGGTTCAATAAGTAAGCACATCTGGGAGATAAAGGGGAAAGGGACTGGTTACAATTTTATGAGCCTTAGTTTAATCAAGTATTTTCTTTTATGTCATAATACATGTTTCTTTCACTCATTTAAACATTTTCTAAAGGTGGAAATTGTATCTAGAAAACAAACTCTGAAGACAGAAATTGTATAAGCAGGATGTAGTG
>NW_007160494.1:0-757 GCF_000164805.1 Carlito syrichta | reverse complement strand
CCAACTGCTGAGGCGAGTCCCAAGGGGTATCTGGAAAGGATCCATTTGGCATCCCTCCCATCCAGCAGAAACAGGGAGCATGATGCCAAAATAGTAGATTCAAAGGGAGAACCCTCAAACACACACCATCTGGAATTCCAGTCAGATAGTCACAGGGCTTAATATGTAAGCGTATCTGGGAGAGGAAGGCAGAAGATGTCCGTTACAAACGTATGAGCCTTAGTTTTATCAACTATGTCCTTGTAATCCACAAGGTACCAGGCAATGTGCTAAGCATCAGAGGCTCAGAGCATAACGTGAGAGAAGATGTTGGTAAGAGATGGCTCATAAAACCTATTCAAATAAAGCAATACTTAAATGTGATAAGCACTGTTAACAACAGCAATTGTAAATGGAGTCATGATGTGGAGTGAGTGGCTAGGGTATTGAGATGGCAGCCATCTTAGCCAGGGTGGATGGAGAAAGTCACTGAAGAAATAATATTCTGTCTAAAAACTTGATGGTAGAAGGAACCAGCCAGAGAAGATATGGGGGTGAGCATCTTGACACAGGGGGTAGTTAAGAAAGAAGTCCTAGGCCAGGCTTGGTGGCTCAGCCTGTCATTCCAGCCCTTCGGGAGGCCCAGGTGAGTGAGCCTGCAGTGGATTGCCTGAGCCCACCCAGGCAACTTGACCAGACCTCGTCTCTACAATAAATCAAAAATTAGCCAGGCATGATAGCACACGCCTGTAGTTCCAGCTACTTGGAAGGCTGAGGC
>NW_007160493.1:0-818 GCF_000164805.1 Carlito syrichta | reverse complement strand
TAGTAGCTCTATCTGACTTTAGTATAGGGTAATGTGTAGAAAGTGTTAGCTTCTCTTTATATTTGGGATGTATTGAGTATGATTAGTGTTAATTCTTTTTGAAATGTTTGTGAAATACACCAGTGAAGTCATCTGATTTTGGATTTTTCTTTGTTGGAGATTTTATTACTGAATCAATCTTTCTTTCTTCTTGAGTCAGTTTTAGTAATTCATAGTTTTTAGGGGTTTATTCAGTTCATCTAGATGATCTAACTTGTTGGCATATAATTTTTTTTTTTTTTGAGTTGGAGTCTCACTTTGTCACCCAGACTGGAGTGCAGTGGCGGCTCCTGGCCACTGCAGCCTCGACCTGCTGGGCTGCGGCGATCCTTCTGCCTCAGCCTTCCAAGTAGCTGGAACTACAGGCGCGCGCTACCACGCCCGGCTAATTTTTTGATATATTGTGAAGATGAGGTCTCGCCAAGTTGCCCAGGCGGGTCTCAAACCTGCGGCCTCAGGCAATCCGCTCACCTCAGCCTCCCAAAGCGTGGGATTACAGACTGAGTCACCGAGCCCGGCTGGCATACAATTGTTTATACTATTTTTTTATATAATCATTTTAATTTCTGTAAGGTTGTAAGTAATGTTTCCATTTTTACTTCTGATTTTAGTTATTTGCATATTCTGACTTTTTTAAAGTCAGCTCAGCTAAAGATTTTTCAACTTTATTAATTATTTCAAAATCATTGATTACTTCAACCTATTTTGGTTTATTGATTCTATTGTTTTTTATTCTCTGTTCATGTCTGCTTCAATATTTATTATTTCCTTCCTTCTGT
>NW_007160492.1:0-720 GCF_000164805.1 Carlito syrichta | reverse complement strand
TTTGTTTATTCCTTTACATTCTGTTTATGTTTTTCTCTTGTGATTGTGTATTTTCAAATAATCTGTCTTTGAGCTCATTAATTCTCTCTTCTGTTTTTCAGTTCTGTTGAAGATTTCATTTATTGTATCTTTCAGCTCTAGGATTTTTTGTTTATTATTATTATTATATAAATCTCTTTGCTAAATGTTTCTAATACATTTCTGAATTGATTTTCGATGTTTTACTTAAAACAGCTATTTTTAAATCTTTGTCAGAAAGACCATACATCATCCTTTTAGGGTTGCTCTCTGACACCTTATTTTTGGTGAACTTTACTGAAAGTTCTTGATGCTTGTGCAAGTAACAATGATGAGCAAGTTTACGAAGCCTCAAATGTATAATATGAAAGTTATTACTTTGCTTTACACAATTCTTAAAATGAATATTTTTCATGTCGTTAAATTATCTCCTCATTTCAAATTAGTTAGGACCATGAGGGGAGGAGGACCTGTTCTTCACAAGGACCTGGTCTTCATGCATTGCAGAGGTAGAATATTAGCTCCTCAGTGTCATGTGAACCATGATTCAGCAAAGGTGGCTAATTCAGATATATAAAAACTGATCATTTAAAGAATGGATTCATTTCTACTCCCCTTTTTTATAAGCAAATACCTAATACCAACCTAAACTGAGCTTTCTGTATCTGTGCACTTTCAAAAGAGTTACTTTGTAAAATTAAG
>NW_007160491.1:0-486 GCF_000164805.1 Carlito syrichta | reverse complement strand
GGACCCCAGCAGTTGAGTGAGTTTGCAAAGGTACTCGGGTCTTGGGCAGAGAGGATGAAGACTGGTCTGCACCTCCCTGGGCATTCCCTTCAGAGACGGCAGAGGTCTGATCCCCCAGAGGTCGCGGTGCCCAGCCCTCACCTCTCCCTCCCTTGGGAATCAACTGTCAGCCTGCCTGGGCTGGCTTTATGTCTTCACCAAGACATGACTTAAAGACATGGGTGAGCCAGGAAGGAAGAGGGCTTGCAGCATCCAAGGGGCCAGCAGTCATCTCCACCCCCAAGGGACACCCTGCTAAAAGGTCTGGCCACTTGGCAGTCCATGTCTGGGTCCAGATAAGCTGTGCAGGACAGATGTCCAGGCTCCTGGCGATACGATTCCCTGCCGCAGGAGTTCCGCCTGCAAGCTCACGGCCAGAAGTCGGGTGACACAGCTCCATTTTACAGATGAGTAAACCAAGGCTCAGAGTGGTTGCCAGGCAAGGCT
>NW_007160490.1:0-458 GCF_000164805.1 Carlito syrichta | reverse complement strand
CCCCTTTGCAATCTTCCCCCCAAGCCCCTGCCAAGGGCTTGTGTCCCCAAACCATGGAGTATGCTCAGTTGGGCAGCCCGCTGAGTGTCTGATTCCTCCCCAGTTGGTGGAGAAGCGCCTCTTGGCCCTGAAGGAAGAAGCGGGTTCCAGGGCCACTCCGAGTCATGGCGGCTCTGTGTTGCGCTCACTTTCTCTCAAGTCTGTAGCTAGCCAAGGAGCAGAGACACCCGACTGTGGCCACCAGCTAAGAGTCAGCACAGACACCTGTATGCCCCAGAATGGCCTACAAAGCCCTCCTGGACATGGCTGACTGCACACCAGCCTGTCCGTTCCTGAGGACATTACTCTACTCCCAAAGTGCCTAACCCTTTCACACCAAGGGCCGCTCAGCCACCATCTTCTGCCCAGGACCACTGTCCTGTCTATCCACCACTCTTAGAAGAAGCCACTCCTGTCTG
>NW_007160489.1:0-981 GCF_000164805.1 Carlito syrichta | reverse complement strand
ACTTTTGATTTAAAGAAAATACCTTGGGGCATCTGTTGTTTTGAAACAAAATGCTTGCACTGTTTTTTTAATATGCACTATTCTTATTGTTATCCTCTCAATGTTGACAATTAATAATGTATTTAAATGTATCTTTATTCCCAAAGCATGTTTATATTCTGGCTCATGGCCACACCTCTGTTGTGATGCAGCTCAGCAAAGGTACTCACTCCATCACTGAGACACAGAGGCAAGATTGCAGACCCAGCAACACCTACACCTAGCTTCCTAATGTGGAACAGGATTTGAACTCATGTCAGTCTGAATCCAAAGTGTATGCTCTTATTGACACAGCTGCATTGAAGGTTTGGTTTCCTCTGGACATATCTGGTGAGTCCTATTCTTTAGTCCCCTTTTACCCCATTTAACTAGCATTCCTTCTGCCTTTAGCAGTTAGGTTGGGGAATAGAGAAATGAGTTGCTCACTGTCTACTCAAAGAAACAGATGCTTAAATATTTAGCAATGAGTCTTCATTCTTTATCCAATTTAGCTTTTCTGCAAACCTTCAGAGCCCATATTAAAAACATCCATGGCAAAACCTGCAAAACACACACGCGTGTGCAGACACACACACACACACACACACACACACACACACACACACACACACACACACACTCTATTGCCCAGTGGGGGAAGATGAGGTCAAGTAAACTTATATGAAACAGAAGACAATAATTTCCTGGGTATTGTCTAATTGATTTCATCAAGGTTTGTGATTCTTCTTTAGATATTATGTGCAATGATTCCATTTCTCCAAGGGGGAACTCTGACATTAGCAAAATCATTGTAAGGCTCTTCTGGTATCCCCAGAGCAGTTAATGGAAGAAGAATGAACACCCAGCAGCCTCTCTCATCTGTGCCTTTGGGGATTTCAGCCAGATCGATTTCACAGCCTCTACCCTTTGTTCTGCAGCCTGTTACATAGTCCTTGAGTGGAA
>NW_007160488.1:0-663 GCF_000164805.1 Carlito syrichta | reverse complement strand
CCAGCCAACAGGTCAACTAACTTGTCGGCTTGCTCACAGGCAAACAGGCAGCTAACTAGTCGGCTTGCTCACCAGTGGACTAGTTAAGTCAGGTCACCGGTTGGTTCACTGACTGGCCGAATAGTTTAGGCATCTCATCATTTGGCTCACTCTTGGCTCAACTGTTGGCACACTCTCTGGCCGAATAGTTAAATCTTCTCACCTGTTGACTCGCTCACCAGTCAACTGAAGTCAGCTGACCCGTCGGCTCACACTTTAGCTAACTAGTTAATTCAGCTGAGCAGTCAGCTCACTCACCGACTGACTAGTTTATTCAGTTGACCTGTCGGCTTACTTGCCAGCCAACTAGTTAAGTCAGCTGACTACTCGGGTCACTCACCGGCAAACTAGTTAAATCAGATCATCTTTCGACTAACATGCCAGACAACTAGTTAAGTTAGCTAACCAGTCGGCCGACTAGACGGCCAGTTATTTAACTCAGTTAACTAATTGGCCAACTAGTCAGCTATCTTGTCATTCGATAAGTTAGCTTAGCTAAGTAGTCAGCCGACTAGTTAGGTAAGCAAACCAGCCAGCCAAGTAGTTAACCAAGCTAACTAGAGGGCCAAGTAGTCAGTCAAGTATTTGACCCAGTTAACTAATCTTCCTACTTGTTGGCCAAGT
>NW_007160487.1:0-3451 GCF_000164805.1 Carlito syrichta | reverse complement strand
GCCAGCTTCCTAGCTGGTTAATTCAGCTAGTTAAGAGTGCTATCTAGCACAACTGGCAATGTAGGCAGCTAGCTAGTTATGTCAGCTAGATAGCTACCTGGCTAGCTAGCTGTCAGTTAATTAAGTCAGCTAGTTAATCAACTGGCTAGCTGGTTGATTCTGCTAGTTTAGTCAGTTGTATAACCAGATGGCTAGGTAGGTAATTATATATATATATATATATATATATATATATATATATATATATAAAAGTCAACTTGCTAACCAGCAGGCTAGCTGTTCAATTCACCTAGTTAATCAGCTGGATAGTCTGCTGGCTAGGTAGGTAGTTAGCTAGTTAAGTAAGCTGGTAGTCAGCTTGCCAGCTACTGTTAGGTAGGTATTTCAGCTGGCTAGGCAGCTGGATAGATAGGTAGCCAGCTAGTTATGTCAGCTGGCTAGCCACCTGTGTAGCTGGTTAAGGCAGCTAGTTACGTCAGCTGGCAACCAGCTGACTAGCCAGTTAAATCAACCCATTAAATCAGTTGGCTATACAGCTGGTTAGCTAGTTAAAAAGCTAGCTAAGTCAGATGGCTACCCACCTTGCTAGCTAGTTATTTCAACTAGTTATGTCAGCTGGCTAGCTAGTTAAGTCTGTGAGCTAAGTCAGCTGCCTAGCCAGCTGACTTGCTTGGTAGCTAGCTAGTTAAGTCACCTGGATAGCCAGTTAACTAGCTAGTTAAGTAACCTAGCTAACTCAGCTGACTAGACAGCTGGATAGCTAGGCAGCTAAGTAAATCAGTTGGCTGGCAATCCAGCAGGCTACGTAAGTAGATCGATAGTTAATTCAGCTTGCTACCAGCTGGATAGCTGGTTAAGTCAGCTAGTTTACTCAGCTGTCTAGCCAGCTGGCTAGGCAGGTAACGAGTTAGATAAGTCACCTTGTTATCCAGCTGGCTAGCTGTTCAAGTCAGCTAGTTAAGTGAGCTGGCCAGCGTGCTGGCTATGCAGGTAGCTAGCTAGTTAAGTGAGCTGTCTAGCCAGCTTGCTACCTTAAGTCAGCTAGGTAAGTCAGTTGGCTAGCCAGCTGGCTAGATAGGTAGCCAGCTATTTAAGTCAGCTGGCTATCCAGCTGACTTGCTGGATAATTCAGCTAGTTAAGTCAGCTTGCAACCTGCTGGCCAGCTAGTTAAGCCAGTTCATTAAGTCAGTTGGCTATCCAGCTGGTGAGCTAGTTAAAAAGCTAGTTAAATCAGATGGTAGGAAGCTAGCTATATTAGTCAGCTAGTTATGTCAGCTAGGTAGCTAGTTAAGCCAGCTAGTTAAGTCAGCTTGCTAGCTAGTTTAATCTGTGAGAGAAGTCAGCTGGCTAGCCAGCTGCCTAGCTAGGTAGCTACCTATTTAATTGAGCTGGCTAGCCAGTTAGCCAGCTGGTGAAGTAACCTAGGTAAGTCAATTCACTAGCCAGCTGGTTAGCTAGTTAGCTAGGTAATTAAGTCAGCTGGAAAACCAGTGGACTACGTAGGTAGTTATCTAGTTAAGTCAGCTGGATATCTAGCTGGCTAGCTAGATAGTTAGGCAGTTAAGTCACCCTGCTTTCCCACTGGCTAAATAGTTAAGTCAGCTAGTTAAGCCAGCTGGCTAGACAGTTGGCTAGACAGGTGGATAGATATTTAACTCAGGTGTCTAGCCAACTGGCTATGAAGTTAATTCACCTAGTTAAGTCAGCTTGCTAAACAGCTGGCTAGATAAGTACCTTGCTACTTAAGTCAGCTGTCTAGACAGCTGCCTAGCTAGTTAAGTCATTTAGTTAATCAGCTGGCTAGGCAGGTGGCTAGCTATATAGCAAGCTAGTTAATTCAGCTGCCTAGCAAGCAGGCCAGTTATTTAAGTCAGCTAGTTAATTCAAGTGGCTAGTGAGCTGGCTAGCTTGTTAGCAAGCTAGGTTAAGTAAGTTGGCTAGTAAGCTGGCTAGCTAATTAAGTCAGCTAGTGAAATCATCGGGATAGCCTGCTGGCTAGCTAGGTAGATAGCTTGTTAAGTCAGTTGGCTAGTCAGCTGGCTAACTAGCTAAATCAGCTAGTTGAGTCACCTTTCTAGCCAGTTGACTAATGGATATGTCAACTAGTTAAGTCTGCTGACTAGCCAGCTGGCTAGCTAGATAGCAAGCTTGTTAAGTCAGCTGGCTAGCCAGCTGGCTAGCTAGTTAAGTCAGTTAGTTAACTCAGCTGGCTTCCCAGCTGGCAAGCTAGTTAGTTAGCTAGTTAAGTGAGCTGTCTACCAAGCTGTATAGCTGGTTAACTCAGCTAGTTAATTCAGCTTGGCAATCAGCTGGCTAGCTAATTAAGTCAGCTAGTTAATTCACCTGGCCAGCCAGCTGACAAGCTGGTTAAGTCAGCTAGTTAAGTCAGCTGACCAGCCAGCTGCCTAGCTAGGTAAGTAGCTAGTTAAGTCAACTAGTTAAATCACCTGGCTCACTACTTAGCTAACTATTTAAGTCAACTAGTTAAGTCAGCTGGCTAGGTAGTTAAGTCAGTTAGTTAATTCAGCTAGCTAGCCAAGTGCCAAGCAGGGTAGGCAGCTAGTTAAGTCAGTTGGCTTGCCTGCTGGCTAGCTACTTGAGTCACCTAGTTTAGTCAGCTCGCTGGCCTGCAGGTTAACTAGGTAGTTAGGTAGTTAAATCAGCTGGTTATGTCTGTTGTCTAGCCCAGGTGGCTAACTAGTTAAAAAGCTATTTATGACAGATGGGTAGCCAGCAGGCTCGCTAGTTATTTCAGCTAATTAAGTCAGTTGGCTAGCTAGGTGGCTAGCTAGTTGAAGACAGCAAGATATGTCAGCTAGCTAGCTAGTTACATCAGCTACATACGTCAGATATCTACAGATAGATAGGTAGGTAGCTAGCTAGTTAAATCAGCTGGTTAAATCAGCTGGCTAGCTAGGTACCCATCTAGTTTAATCAGCTAGTTAAGTCAACTGGATAGCTAGGTAGCTAGCTAGGCAAGTCAGCTAGTTAAGCCAGGTGTATAGCTAGATAAGTCAGAGAGTTTAGTCAGCTGGCTTGCCATTTGCCTGACTTGATAGCTAGCTAGTTACGTCAGCTGTTCAGTCAGCTGGCTAGCTAGATAAGGCACCCAGTTAAGTCATTTGGCTGGGCAGCAGTTTAGCTAAGTAGTTAGGGAGTTAAGTCAGCTGGTAGGCAGCGGGATATGTAGATAGGTAGCTAGTTAAGACAGCTTGCTAGCCATCCAGCGTCTAGTTAAGTCGGGTACTTAAGTCACCTGGCTATCCAGCTGTCTAGCTATGTTGCTAAGTAGTTAAGTCAGCTGGCTAGCCTGCTGACTAGGTAGGTAGCTAGGCAACTAAGTCAACTGGATAGCCATCTGGCTAGCTAGTTAAGTCAACTTGCTAGCCAGCTTGCTAGCTTGGTAGCTAACTAGTTATATCAGCTGTATAGCTAGCTGGCTAGATAGTT
>NW_007160486.1:0-800 GCF_000164805.1 Carlito syrichta | reverse complement strand
CCAGCTAGTTACGCCAGTTTGTTAACTCTCTTACCAACTAGTTAAAACAGTTAGCTAACTCATTAACAAACTCGTTAAATCAGAGGGCTATCTGTTATCAAACTAGTTAAATCAGCTACCTGAAGTCAGGTAACTAACTAGCTAACTAGCTAATTAAGTTAACTAAGTCAGCTAGCTCACTAGTTAGGTAAATATTTAAGCCAGCTAATTAACTGTGCTACCTAACTGGTTAGCAAATTATTAAATCAGCTAGTTATTTAGCTAGTTAAATAGTTAGCTAACTATTTGATTCAGGTAGTTAAGTCAGCTAGCTAACTAGTTAAGTCAGCCAATTAAGTCAGGTAGCTAAATAATTAAGTCAGCTAGCTAAATTAGCTAGTTAAGTCAGCTTTCTAATTTAGTCAGCTGGTTAAGACAGCTAGCTAACTATTTAGCTAACGTGTTAAGTCTGATGTAAGACAGGTAGTTAGTTAGTTAAATAACGAATTGATTCAGTTGGTTTAGTCAACTAGCTTGCTAGTAAGCAAACGGGTTGAGTCAGTTGGTTCAGTAGGCTAGGTAGCTATTTAACTAACGAGTTAAGTCAGCAGGTTGAGTCAGATAGCTAGCTCTTTAGCTAATGAGTTAAGTCAGATGATTAAGTGAGCTAGTTGTCACATTAGATAATGAGTAAGCTTACTAGTTAGATAGCTGGTTAAGTCAGCTAGCTAGCTAGGCAGCTAAATATGTCAGCTTGTTAGCCAGTTAGCTAGCTAGTTAGCTAACTATTTAAGTCAGCTGGCCAGCTAGGTAGCTAGCTA
>NW_007160485.1:0-882 GCF_000164805.1 Carlito syrichta | reverse complement strand
GAGTCAGATAGCTAGCTCTTTAGCTAATGAGTTAAGTCAGATGATTAAGTGAGCTAGTTGTCACATTAGATAATGAGTAAGCTTACTAGTTAGATAGCTGGTTAAGTCAGCTAGCTAGCTAGGCAGCTAAATATGTGTTTGTTAGCCAGTTAGCTAGCTGGTTAGCTAACTATTTAAGTCAGCTGGCTAGCTAGGTAGCTAGCTAGTTAGCTAACTATTTGTCAGCTGGCCAGCTAGGTAGCTAGCTAGTTAACTCAGCTAGGTTAGTTAGCTTGCTAGCAAGCTGGCTAGCTAGGTAGCAAACAAGTTAAGTCAGGTAGGTAGCCAGAAGGCTAGCTGGTTAATTCAGCTAGTTAAGAAAGTTGGATAGCAAAATGGCAAGTTAGGTAGCTAGCAAGCTGTCAGTTATATAGCTACTTGGCTAGCTAGTGATGTCAGTGAGTTAAGTCAGCTGACTAGCAAACTGGCTAGTTGGTTAAGTCAGCTAGTATAGTCAGCTGTCTAGCCAGCTGGCTAGGTAGATAGCCATCTAGATAAGTTAGCTTGGTAGCAAGCAGGCTAGCTGTTCAAGACAGCTAGTTAAGTCAGCTGGCTAGCCTGATGGCTAGGTGTTAGCTAGCTAGATAACTGTGCTGGCTAACCATCTTACTAGCTTAAGTCACGTAGGTAAGTCAGTTGGGTAGCCATCTAACTAGATAAGTAGCCAGCTAGTTACGTCAGCTGGCCAGCAAGGTGACTAGTTGGTTAAGTCAGCTAGTTAAATCAGCTGGCAACCAACTGGCTAGCTAGATAAGTCAGCTCGTTAAGTCAGTTAGCTATCCAGCTTGTAAGCTACATGAAAAGCTAGTTAAGTCACATGGCCTAGCCATCTGGCTAGTTAGT
>NW_007160484.1:0-441 GCF_000164805.1 Carlito syrichta | reverse complement strand
AATTCAGCTGACTAGCCTGATAACTAGGTAGGTAGCTAACTAGTTAAGACAGCTAGTTAAACCAACTTCCTTGCTAGATAGCTAGCCCATTACATCAGCTAGTTAAGTCAGCTTGCTAGCTATTTAAGTCAGCGAGTTAAGTCAGCTGGTTAGCCAGCTGCCTAGCTGGTTAATTATCCAGTTAAGTCAGCTGCCTAGCCAATTAGATAGCTAGTGAAGTAACCTAGTTAAGTCAGCTCACTAGCCAGTGTGTTAGCTGGGAGTCTAGGTAGTTAAGTCAGCTGGAAAGCAAGCCGGCTACGTAGCTAGCTAGCTAGTTAAGTCAGCTGGCTATCCAGTTGGCTAGCTAGGTAGCTAGGAAGTTAAGCCAGCCTGCTAGTGAGCTGGCTAGCTAGTTAATTCACCTAGTTAAATCAGCTGGCTAGACAACTGGCTATCTAT
>NW_007160483.1:1525-2752 GCF_000164805.1 Carlito syrichta | reverse complement strand
GCTAGCTAGTTAAAAAGCTAGTTAAGTCAGATGGGTAGACAGCTGGCAAATTAGTTATTTCAGGTAGTAAGTAGGTGGCTAGTAGGAAGCTAACTAGTTAAGTCAGCTAGTTATGTCAGCTACCTAGCTAGTTAATCAGCTAGTTAAGTCAGCTAGGCAGATAAATATTTAGTTAGGTAGCTAGCTGGTTATTACTGCTAATAACGTCAGCTGACTTTTGATAGCTAGATAGTTAACTCAGCTTGTTAAGTAAGCTGGCTAGTAGTTAAATCTGCTAGTTTAGTCAGCTGGCTAGCCAGCTGCCTAGCTGGGTAGCTAGCTAGTTAAGTCACTGGCTAGCCAGCTTGCTAACTAGTTAAGTCACCTAGTTAAGTCAGCTCACTTGCCAGCTGGTTAGCTAGGTAGATAGATAAAGTCAGCTGCCATGCCAGCGGGATATATAGTTAGTTAGCTAGTTAAGTCAGCTGGCTAGCCAACAGGGTAGCTAGTGATATCAGTTAGTTAAGTCAGTTGGTTAGCCAGCTGGCTAACTAGCTAAATCAGCTAGTTGAGTCATCTAGCCATCCAGCTGTCTAACTGGTTAAGTCAGCTATTTATTTCAAGTGGCTAGGCAACTGGCTAGCTAGGTAGCTAGCTCATTAATTCAGCTGGCCAGCTAGCCAGCTTGTTGGTTAAGTCAGCTAGTTAAGTAAGCTGGCTAGCCACCTGACTAGGTACTTAGCTAGCTAATTAAGTCAGCTGGCTAGTTGGCTGCCTAACTTATTAAGTCAGCGAGTTAAGTGTGATGGCTAGCTGGCTGGCTAGGTAGGTAGCTAGATAGATAAGTCAGCTTGCTAGCCAGCAGTCTAGCAGTTCAATTCAGCTAGTTAAGTCAACTGGTTAGCCTGCTGCCTAGGTAGGTAGCTAGCTAGCTTAGTGAGCTGGCTAGCTAAAATCAGCTAGGTAAATCACCTGGCTAGCCAGCTGGCTCGATAGGTAGCCAGCTAATTAAGTCAGCTGGCTAGCGAGCTGACTGCCTGGTTAAGTCAGCTAGTTAAGTCAGCAGGCAACCAGCTGGCTACCTAGTTATGTCAGCTCATTAAGTCAGGTGGCAATCCAGCTGGTTAGCTAGTTAAAAAGCTAGTCAATTCAAATGGCTATCCATCTGGCTAGCTAGATATTTCAGCTAGTTAAATCAGCTGGCTAGCTAGGCTGACAGCTATATAAGTCAACTAGCTTTGTCCGGTA
>NW_007160483.1:0-911 GCF_000164805.1 Carlito syrichta | reverse complement strand
TAGCTTGCTATACTAGTCAGCTGGCTATACAGCTGGCTAGCTAGTTAAGACCCTAGGTATGTCAGCTGACTAGTCAGCTGGCTCGCTATATAGCAAGCTAGTTAATTAGGCTGAATAGAAAGCAGGCTAGCAATTTAAGTTTGCTAGTTAAGAAAGCTGGATAGCCAGCTGGCTAGCTAGATAGGGAGGCAGTTAAGTCAGTTGTCTAGCCAGCTGGTTAACTAATTAAGTCACCTAGATTAGTCTGCTGGTTAGCCAGCTAGCTAGCTACTTAGAGAGCTTGTTAAGTCAGCTGGAGAGCCAGTTGGCTAACTACTTAAGTCAGCTAGTTGAGTCATCTGGCTAGCCAATGACTAACTGGTTAGGTCAACTCGTTAAATCAGCTGGCTAGCCAGCTGTCTACCTAGGTAGCAAGATAGTTAAGTCAGCTGACTAGCAAGCTGGCTAGCTGGTTATGTCAGGTCGTTAATTCAGTGGGCCAGCCAGCTGGCTAGCGAGTTATGTAAGCTAGTTATGTCAGTTGGCCAGCCAGCTGGCTAGTTAGTTAAGTCAGCTGGTTAAGTCAGTTAGCCAGACAGCTTGCTAGCTAGGTGATAGCTAATTAATCAGCTAGTTAAGTCAGATAGCTAGCTAGGTAGCTAGCTAGTTAAGTCAGCTATTTAAGTCAGCTAGCTAGCTAGTTAATTCAGTTAGTTAAATCAGCAGTATAGCCAGCTACATAACATGGTAGCTGGCCAGTTATGTCAGTTCGCTAGCCCACTGGCTAGCTAGTTAAGTCACCTAATTAAGTTAGCTCACTGGCCAGCAGTTTACCTTGATAGCTAGGTATTTAATTCAGCTGTACTGCCAGAAAGCTGTGTAGGTATGTAGCTAGTTAAGTCAGCTGACTAGCCATCAGGTTGTCAAGTTTT
>NW_007160482.1:0-859 GCF_000164805.1 Carlito syrichta | reverse complement strand
TGGCCAGCCAGCTGGCTAGTTAGTTAAGTCAGCTGGTTAAGTCAGTTAGCCAGACAGCTTGCTAGCTAGGTGATAGCTAATTAATCAGCTAGTTAAGTCAGATAGCTAGCTAGGTAGCTAGCTAGTTAAGTCAGCTATTTAAGTCAGCTAGCTAGCTAGTTAATTCAGTTAGTTAAATCAGCAGTATAGCCAGCTACATAACATGGTAGCTGGCCAGTTATGTCAGTTCGCTAGCCCACTGGCTAGCTAGTTAAGTCACCTAATTAAGTTAGCTCACTGGCCAGCAGTTTACCTTGATAGCTAGGTATTTAATTCAGCTGTACTGCCAGCAAGCTGTGTAGGTATGTAGCTAGTTAAGTCAGCTGACTAGCCATCAGGTTGTCAAGTTTTGTAAGCTAGTTAAGTCAGTTGGCTACCCAGCCTTCTAGCTAGGTTGCTAGCTAGTTAAGTCTGCTGGCTAGCCAACTGTCTACTTTGTTAAGTCAGCAAGTTAATTCAGCTGGCTAGGCTACTGGCTATCTAGTTAGCTAGGCAATTAAGTCAGCTGGTTAGCCAGCTGCTCAGCTAGTTAAGTCAGCTAGTTTAGTCAGCTGACTAAACAGCTGGATAGCTAGTTAAGTGAGCTGGTTATGTCAGATTTCTAGCCAGCTGGCTAGCTAGTCAAAAAGGTAGCTAAATCAGATGGGTAGTTACCTTGGTCACTAGTTATTTCAACTAGTTAAGTCAGCTGTCTAGCTAGGTGGCTAGCTAGTTAAGTCAGCTAGATATGTCAAATAGCTATCAAAGTTAAGTCAACTAGTTAAGTCAGCTAGCTATATGATATCTAGCTAGGTAACTAGTTAGTTAAATCAGCTAGTTA
>NW_007160481.1:0-371 GCF_000164805.1 Carlito syrichta | reverse complement strand
GACTAGCCAGCAGACTTAGCTAGCTACCTAGGTAGCTTGCTAGTTAAGACAGCTGGCTAGTAAATCAGCTAGCTAGATAAGTCACACAATTAATTCACCTGGATAGCCAGCTGGCTAGCTATTTAGCTAGCTAGTTAATTCAACTGTCTAGAAAGCAGGCTAGCTATTTAAGACAGCTAGTTAAGTCAGTTGGCTAACCAGCTGGCTAGCTAGGTAGTGACCTAGTTAAGGCAGTTGGCTAGCCAGCTGGCTAGCTAGTTAAGTCAGCTAGTTAAGTCAGTTGGCTATCCAGTTGGCTAGATAGGTAGACAGTTAGTTAAGTCAGTTGGTTAGCCAGCTGGATAACTAGTTAAATCAGTTACTTTAGTCAC
>NW_007160480.1:0-435 GCF_000164805.1 Carlito syrichta | reverse complement strand
ATAAAAGGTTCAATCCATCAACAAGAAATATCCATCCTAAACATATATGCATCCAACACAAGAGCATCAGCATTTATTTTATTTTATTTTATTTTTTATTTTTTATTTTTTTCGTAAAGACTGCTTTATTGGTGGCAGTTAGTACAAGTCAATAAATATTGATCCCCAAAGAAGAGCTCCTTGTCAGTTTACTGGTCCATAGAGAGCTGAACAAAACCCATCCAAGCCACTGCTGGTGCATAAAGTCAGTCCTGCTTCTTGGGAAATGAAGCCATAGCCAGCTGATAGATGGCATACGCTGTTCCCCCAACTGTAAGAAACATGGTGGCTCTATACAGGAGGGCATCAGCCACTCCACCCTTTAGGTGCACTGGAATCCCATTGTCCTCCTGAAACAGTTTTTGTTTCTCTGGAACTTTATTTTCAAAATGCCTG
>NW_007160479.1:0-334 GCF_000164805.1 Carlito syrichta | reverse complement strand
TTTCTAATTTTCTTCATGGTGATATAAAGAACTGATGTTGTGTTTGTCTGGTTTCCTCTTTTACACATTGTATACCCTGCCACAATTATCCCAAACACTTATCTTCGTCAAATATCCCAATATTATGACATAGTTCTTTAACAGTTGCTTTTGAATGTCTTAAGCTTAGAGAAAATGGGGCACATTTCTCACATCCATAGTTACCCCAGTCACAGAATATGCAGTCTCTAATGTCTTGTTTACTCATGAGAAGCAATGTTGCAAGATATCCTATATACTCAAAAATTAGTATTTGAGTCATTGGAAGGTCATGAACAAGGTGTTATTAAAAATA